>NW_027069881.1:383533-598607 GCF_002906115.3 Quercus suber
GTCCTCCCTTTCCCTTTTTCATTTTTCTTTCCTCTCCCCCCCCCCCCCCCCCCCTTTTTTTTTTTTTTTAAAAAAAAAGTCCTAGAATAAAATGTATGAATGTTATGTAATGCAAATCCTAGAAACAAAAATAAAAACAAGAACCAAAGAACAATAGTCTCAAATGGTAGAGCAATAAAGCACAAGGACTATATTAAAAAGACTCAATTAGATTGAGCCTTTTGCATCCAAAACTTTTTAGATGCATCACGAGCATTGGAATTCTTATTCACATGGGAATGATTTCTAACTCCAGGATTAGAATAAAGGTTTAAAGCCTTTACTAATTCGCCAATGAGTATCATAGGATTTTGTGCTTGAGACACAGATACTTTTGGTTTGTTTGCTCTCTTAGCAGTTTACAGCTTGTAATAGTTTAAACGAATATGCCTAGACTTTCCACAAAAATGACAAGCCCAAGTAGGCTTACCATGCAACTTGTCCTTAAAAAGGGTAGACTCCTTAGGTTTAGACTTTTTCAGATCAACCTTAATTTTCCTAGGAGGTGTGACCTCTACAGGTTTAACAGTCTCACTCACAACCTCACTCACAAGGGGTTCAGAGGAAAAAGAAGGAACAAAGTTTGTGGAATGGGGTGCATACACTGAGATACTTTCAACAAAACCTACTCCAGATTTGTCAAAATGAGACTTTTGAACACTCAGCATATAATCAAGTTTAGAACTAGCAGATCTAGCAACAGATAAATCAAATTCTAAATTCTTAACTTTATCAAGTAAAAGCATATTCTCAGTTTTCACATTGTTCAAAAGTTCATTAGCATCAAACAATTTCACAAGCAAATTTTTTTCTTTAAGCCTAATTCAACTTTTATGGCATCTTTTACAGCAACTTTGCAAAGTTTATTGTAGGTTTCTTGAAAATCTGCATCCTCAAAGAGTTCCCCATCAGAAGGGTTCTATTCAACAGACACACTTTCAATATTGACAACAGCAGTAGTAGTAAAAGCAATGAAATTTCCATCCTTGTCACACCCAGACTCATCATCAAAAACTTTATTATCATTAAAGGTTACAGCCATAGCCTTACCCTTAGACCTCAAGTATGTAAGACATTTTAGATTTCATGTGACCATACTCTTGACATCCAAAACACTGGGGACCCATAGAATTATTAGAAGATTGACCAACTTTTTCTCTAGGTTTTTCATTGTTGTTAACCTTAGTGGGATCATTCTTCCTAAAGTTTCTAGATTCAGCAATGTTCGTACCTCTTGCCATTCTGTTACTATTCCTAAGAAAGTTTCTAAAATTCTTGGCAAGGTAAGCAATCTCTATAGCAGAGAGCTTATCATCAAATCCACCAACATCAATATCATTAACTGACTTAAGAGCCATTGATTTGGATTTGCTAGTTTTGGGTAGGTCTAACTCATTGGACTGAAGAGATCCTACAAGTTCATCAACAGGGATGGAGTCCACATCCTTGCTTTCAGTGATGGCAATCACTTTGATCTAAAATCTTCAGTTAAAGATCTAAGAATATTCCTAACAATTTTAGGTTGATCATAGATTTCACCCAAATTATATGCAAAATTAAAAATGTCATTAAGTTTAGCATATAATTCACCAAAAAATTCATCATTAGACATCCTAATGCTTTCAAATTTAGAAGTTAATTACTGCAACTTATTAATTTTAACTGCCTTTGTACCTTCATGCACAGTTTGGATGATATTCCAAATAGTGTGAATAACCTCAACATTAGAGATTCTCTTAAATTTCTCCATTGAAACAACATTGAAAATAGCATTCATAGTTTTGCTATTGAAAGTTGCTGCTTCTTTTTGAGAAGTATGCCACTCGCTCACAAGAATAGTGGGCTTCTCCCATCCGTATTCAACGAAGCTCCAGACTCTCTCATCAATTTATTTTAGGAATGCTTTCATCCTTATTTTCCAATAAGTATAATTATTCTCATCAAAGTGAGGTGGAATAATAGGAGAGTGTCCATGTTCCATGACAACTGGGGTCAAGGATTAGCTCAGAGATAAAAGATCTACAACAAAAGAGCAATCTGCTCTAATACCACTTGTTTGTTTTTAGGCCCCTTAAAATACAATTGGATTAACCTAGTTAACAAGCCAAGTTATTGCTTAGTCCAAATTCAAGATCTAGGTTATCATAATCAAACAATCATATCATGCATAGCAGTGTAAAAATAAATAACACAATGATATGATGACTTAGGAAAACCAAACCAGTAAAAAACTTGGGGAGGATTTAACCTAACTATCCTCAAGGTAAACTTGAATCCACTATAGAGAGAATCAATTTTTGTACAATAGAACTTAGGCCACTAACATTCTATTGCTACCCACCAGTAGAAAACTTACTGACACGACCACGTGCAAGTTTCGAGACCACAGACTCCTTCTTTCTTGGATTCTACAGCAAGTACAAGCACACCCACTTGTGTATCTTTAAGCTCTTATGTCAGCAACTGAATGATTATCAAACTCTTGAAGAAATCTCCTTCTTGATTATCCTAAGCTTGTGTGAAGGCAAGCACTTCTCAGATCTCACAAGAGATTCACACAAACAGCAATATGAGCAACCTCTAAAATGTGGCTAGGTTTTGCCTTATATACCTAGGGCAAAACATAAAATTCTAAACATTTTAATGAGCTAGGGCTGAGTTGAAATTCTATAGAAAAAAACATTCTGTCTAATATTTGATTGATCGAGTCTAAGCTTCGATCGATCGAGCCAGGCCGAAAGTCACTAATACTTCTGTAGTCACTCGATTCCAACTTTACATACAACACACACACTTTGATCAAGTCTAAACAAGACTAACAACTGTTTTGATTATGGTTTGCCAACATTACATATTAAAGTTCTAAATACATTAGTTCCTAAGTCTTTAGAACCTAACATTTTTATTAAAGAATGTCCTAAGAGCAATGGTGAAAATTTATATAATGTTTTATTAAATAACTTTTTTATACATTTAAAAAATAAAAAAATAAAGTCAAATTGTACATATATGCAAAAAAAAATACACACAATAACAATGAATTTGTACATATAAGCCAATAAAACATTAATGCATATATCTTGTTCTTGAAAAAAATGTGTATTATGTACCATAATTGAGCATTTATTAACCCTTAAGTAAAGCATGTCACTGTCAGGAAAACCCACAGATAAGTAAGGAAAAGACGAGCTTAATCTCATATAAATTTGAGGTAATTACCCTAAATATGTAAAGCATGTCACTGTCACTACTAACATGTGAGCGCTCAAAAATTTAGCAATAAAGTATTTAACTAATTATATACTTCCCTAAAATGAATTAACGAATTTTAATGTTGGTTATATTGATCCACTAGACATTTTTTAATTAAAGAATGACAAAATTTGGCTACAGAATTGATTGCAACCTTAGCCTACAAAAAAGAGCTTATCAGACCTTGAATTTGAAGAGCTAAAAGGGTTTATGGATTTGGGTTTTATTTTTTCTGAAGAAGATAGGAATTCAAGTTTGGCTTTAGTCATTCCTGGATTGCATAGATTGGGAAAGAATGCTAGTGAAGAAGAGGCAGTGGATGAGTCTACAATTCCAAGGCTTATCTTTCTGAAGCTTGGGAGGTTTTAGATAGGAGAAAGAGAGAAAACCCATTGATAAATTGGAGAATTTCTGCTTTGAGCAATGAGACCGACATGAAAGACACTGAGATTGTGGGCTCAGGCTGTTGCTTCCACTGTGAGATAATGATGTGAACATTGTTGTTAAGGTTTTTCTTCTTTTTTTCTTTTTTATTTATTTTTTTTCCAAATTCTTTATACAAAATTGTAAATTTTATTGTCTTTGCTTCTTATTTTCCTTTGTTCACGTATACAAGTTTTAATAAAGGTGGAACAAAATTTTGTCCAGCTTTTTTTTTTTTTTTTTTGATAATATTATAAAAATAAAAATAATAATCATTCATTTTCCCCCTCCTTCAAATGATAGAAGAGCCTTAATCTCAATCACTTGAAAGTCAAATCTTCACTTTTATAAATATTAAAGGTAAAAAGATTAAATGATAGGATCATAAATTTCTTGGCTTCTACAATGTTTCTTATGCTAAATATCTCAAACTTAACCATGTAAATTGTCGTTTGGAGAATAGTCGTTTCTTTGGTTAATTTGGATATTCAATATGGAATATCTAATGCCTGAAACCAGGGCCAGTCCAAACATTTCAGAGCCCTAAAGCAAAATCTTCTAATAGGCCTTTAAATTGTTACTTAAATAATATTTAACTAATATTTTATATAATAATTTTCTTTTAAATCCATTCTTTTTACTTTTTAATATGACTTTTTTTTTTTTTTTAGAAAACGCTAAAATTATAACAAATTTTATTACAAACTGATGTCGCAATGAATGTGATCAGTGACATGAAGCTTACAAAGATGCTAGACATATTATAAAATTTATAACATGAAGAATACAAATATATATCACCAATCACAAAAATGCATTTAATAATTTGTTGAAGTCCACCTATCATATTCATTATCACATCAAATTATAAAGGTTATGTTGTAAAATTTATAGTAGTTATAACATTTTCTCATTTGAATTACTTGTGATTAGTGATACGTCTATTTGTAAGATCAATTTATTTAACTTAGTCTTATCTCTATTTCTAGGATTATTTAATTCTTTGGGCCTTCTTATTAGTGAAAAAATAAAAATATAAACTAATTTTTTTAAAAATTTCCTGCAAATTTTTTTTTTTTTAAATTCCCCCTAAATTTGGGGGTCTTTCTCTAGTAGGGGGCACTAGGCAATGGCCTAAGTGGCCTAGGCCTTGGGCCAGCCCTGCCTGAAATTGCCAAGTATTTGCCCAGGCCTTGCCAATTGGAATCCTTTGTAATAAAAGACAACAAAAGTACAAAGGACAAAAAGTCCAATTTACTTTGCAGTGGTGTGGTTGGTTAAGAAGTATAGTCTCATACCCATAGCCATTGGAAGGCTTAAGTAGTATTTTTATATATTATATTAACTTTTCAATTTGAATCTTCCTAAGATTTTTATCTCCCCACAATATCAACTCAATTTGAAAAATTGAAATTTATCAACTCAATTTGATAAATGGAATTTTTTTTAGAAAAAAAAAATGAAAAAGAAAATCAATTTTTTGTTCACATATTGGCCAAAATATTTGGTGGAATTAACCAAAACAAGCAAAATGCATCGGGATAAACTAGAATTTAGGTCAATATGAAATACAAGGGTAATTCATACAATTAAAACGGAGTTTGGAAATAGTTTTCTATGAGGTGTATAAGCCATGGGCAGTTCGAGGGCATGGATTTTCAAAGTGGGCAATGATGATTAAGGTTATTTTGTTTGACTTGTGATTGAGTTCAGTATGCCTCTTAGATTTTTAAAATATGGATAGATTATAAAGTCATATAGTACATGCATGTGAGACACGTCACATATTGAAAAATTATAACAAAAGTAAGTGATTAATATAACATAGTTAACTCAAAAATCCCAAACTCATAAGCTTAAAATTTTTAGTACATTATTAAGTGGAGTTTTTATATGTTATATTAATTAATCATTTAGAATCTCCACAAGATGTCCTCTCCCGAGCAAGTGGTATCCAAGTACATATTGGTGTGCAACAAGAAGGCAAGGTTCTCATTGTCCCTCTTGCATATTAAGCAGAGGTGCGTCCTTTTCACAGTTTGTTGAGATGGGACACGTATAAAGAATGAAATGTCTTAAGATAACCAGAGGATGGCACAATGTTGAATATAAATCAATTAGTAGCATCTTCCCCCACAAACAGTTATATAAAGAAGATTGAAAAGGCTATGGAGAATTAAACTTTTCAGATGGAATCAAGTTCCTACCCCAAAAGTCAACCCACATCTTAGTTTCCAATGTTTTTTAGCAATAAAAACACAGTAAAATTATTTACATTCCGGTATATATGCATGTAAAACCATCAAATCATGTCCACTTGAAATTAATTGTTTCTTCTTTTCCATATGTTTTGTTTTGCAAAACGCTCATGCACATTACTTAAACAAGAAGAAGAAGCGAATTAAAGAATTATTATGCGGATATTCTTTATGGATAATTCATATTTCTTTATTCTTTCTGGAAAGAGAGGAATGTTAATTTTTGCTATCTAAACTAGTACAGAAAAGGAACTGAAGCCACAGGACCACTTTGCAACTTACCAAACGAAGGGTATGTGCTAAGAATATCCTGTTTACATAGCATCTCCCAGAATTGTCTGATTTTTTTATCAGGTATATATAGATATGAACACCCAAAACTATTCATCAACGAAATGGATCAAGCGTATACATATATGCATGGTTGCATTGCTGGGCAATTAGTCCTTTGGCAGTTAACCACTCACCTGCACTTCATACACGTACGTGATTTAGTTCACAAGGCAGAGACGTTCATTGCCAAAGGATATTTGCCCGGCAATTCAGCTTTGCAATCATTCAGTCACCTGAGATATATATATATATATATATATCAAACCCAAAATAATGTTTCTATAATACCTAGGCACTAGTTGTTACTGACATACACGCATAAACCTTTTTCTCTCTCTCTTTTTTTTTTTTTTAGGGTAACTAGGTCATATCCGTGCATGTATAACAGTCAAACACGTGGTTGCACATACACGCACATGGTGTCTAATTTTCTCTTGCATTCACAATTACAAGCAAGAAAAACGTGAACAAAGTTTAACATTTTTGCAATATGGTGGTGCTATATACTATAGATTTTTCTCCATAGTTATTGAAAAATAACATATCACCAAGTATAAAAAGTAAGTTAAACACTTATTTGTTATCTTGGTAAAGTGATTCCAAATAAATTCATTGTCAATTTATAAGTTTAATGTACTAAAATTTCTATTAACATTATTTTGTAATGTTTTTATTAAAGAATGTCCTAAGAACAATGGTTAAAATTTATTTAATGTTTTATTAAATAACTTTTTTATACATTTTTTAAAAAATAAAGTCAAATTGTACATATATCCAAAAAAATACGCACGATAACAATGAATTTGTACATATAAGCCAATAAAACATTAATGCATATATCTTGTTCTTGAAAAAAATGTGTATTATGTACCATAATTGAGCATTTATTAACCCTTAAAATGTGTTGTATAACAAGATATGTGCTCTATAAAATGATGACAAATGGGGTCCAACCAAAGGCTAACGCATCAATTAATCCAAGTCAAGTCCACGATTTATTATTGTTATTATTTTTTATAAAATAAGTCAAGTCCTTGTTAGCAAAATTAACGAAAGCTATTCTTTCCTTTACTAATCCAAATCCAATCCACTTTCCCTCCTTTTCCCCTGCTCATATTTGTCATCCTCCATCACCAATTTCATGACCAGAGGTTCTTCACCATCACCATGTCCACTACTACAAGAAAGTTGTCTTTTTGGAGGGTCAAAACCCTTGAAGAACTACTCATCATTTTCTTGTCCGCAAAGTAGATAGCATCTCGTCACTCACCGAGTTAACCCAAACACATGTCTTCGCTCTCTTTGACCTGGCCTCTGGAGAGGTCCTAAACCTAAACTACTCATGGATGTTCATTTCAGCAAACTCATTTAAACTGTGGTAAGTTTGAGTATGTGTGTGGATCTATTTGGCAATGAATTGGTGAGTAATGTATTTTGCTGTGTTGGGTTTGGAAGTTGTTTTTTATTGTGGTTTTATGTTGCAGATGAAGTGAAAATGGGTTGTGAGTTTGTGTTTTTGTTTGTTGCGAAAATTTTGGCATCTTCGTGGGCATTTGATTTGTGTTTATACTTTCAAACAATTTGAATTTACATGTTTGTAATTTCATATCAAATGTTCATCATTTTTGCAAAAAATTCAAAACCAAACCTTTTGATTTGATTAAAGTTTGATTTTGTGATAAAAATTGTTTTTTCTAATGGAAAGTCAAAAGCGAGTTACAGAAGCTTAATGGAGCTGGCTTTAAATATGTAAAACGCTAATTTTAAACCATGGATAAGTAAGGTAAAGATGAGCTTAATCTCATATAAATTTGAGGTAATTACCCTAAATATAAAAGCATGCATCACTGTCACTACTAACGTGTGAGTGCCCAAAAATTAAGCAATAAAGTATTTAACTAGTTTTATACTTCCCTAAAATGAATTAAAGAATTTTAATGTTGGTTATGTTGATCCACTAGACATTTCTTAATTAAAAATGACAAAATTTGGCTACAAAATTGGTTGTAGCTTTAGCATATAACCTTACTCAATGAAAATCTAACTATTAAACTGCATGTTCTTTATACTCTTAATTAAAAATGATAAAATTTGACTACAAAATTTGTTGTAGTTTTAGCATACAACCTTACTCAATGAAAATCTAACCGTTAAACTGCATGTTCTTTATGCTCTTACATGTCAAATATTGTGTCAATCAGATATTATTTACTATATGATTTATAAATTTATATTTTATGCATAATTTTAAACTACAAAAACTTGCAATTTAAATAATTTATTGATGACATAGCTATTGATTTTTAATTTTTTTAAAATTTTGCAAGCATGGAGGATATAAGAAGAAGATGTAATCTAACGATGAATTTGTCAAAATTCACCTCAAGCAAAAAGATATTGAGTAAAGTTATAGCCTAAGACTACAACTAATTTTGTAATTAAATTTTGTCCATTAAAAAATGCTACAATAAAAATAATAATTGTTGTGCTGAATTTGTATTCTTGTAAATATGACATACCATTTTTTTTTATTTTTTAATGAATTCTTAGTTCTCACATGCATTACATATTTCGAAAGATTTTTTAATGAGATTTGAAAATATTCTCACGTATAAGGTGTTTTCAATTAGTAAAAGATATAGACACATTTAATGAGTGAAGATTCAACCTTCACTTAATTTTTAATGGTAAGTAAAAGATAAAGTTTTACTTCAAACTCATCTTGAAGAATTTCTTCCAAATTTACCTATTACATGACGATTTATAAAATGATAAAATTTAGTTACAAAATTTGTTGTAGTCAAATGGTATAATCTTACTCAATATCATTAACATTATTACATATTTTGAAAATCTAACCGTTGGATTGCTTGTCCTTTAAACTCTTAATACACTTGTCAAATTTTGTGTCAATTGGATATTATTTACTATATAATCTATAATCTTATATGTTATGCATAATTTTGAACTACAAAAATTTGCAATTTAAAAAATTTATTGATGACATAACTATTGATCTTTAATTTTCTAAAAAATTTTCATGTATAGAGGATACAAGAAAAAATTGTAATCTAATGGTGGATCTGTCACCTCCAATAAAAAGATATTAAGTAAGGTTGTACTTTTAGGCTATAATCAATTTAATAGCTAAATTTTATTCTTTATAAAAAATTTAAATAAACTACATGACTCATTAAATAACTTATGAAGTGAATAATTTTATTAAGGCAGAAATATCTTTTTCGTTACTGCATTTTGACTTTATTCCCATTTTGGTCCCTACCTTTCTATTTTAATGCTTTTAATCACCAAAATGAAAAACATATTCTATTTTGGTCCCTACAATCATCTCACTAAAAAAACATTGTCTACATGACAGATAGAGTACACTGTTGGCACACAAAATGTTGATGTGTTCATAATAATAATAATAATGATAAATTTTATTTGACATTGAAAAAATGCCACATCAACATCTAAATTTAAAATTTAAATTTATCAATTTTAACTATAAAAAAAAAATTAAAAACCAAAAATTACACGAATTGAGATCTAAATTTATCTTAATCAAGAATAATAAGAACACAAACCTAAATTTAAACACAAGAAGAACATTTTTCTTTTTTTGACATTTTGTTTCTTAGATAACAAACACAATATTAATCACACACACAAACCCAAAAAAATTAAAATTAAACCCACTCTCTCTCTCTCTCAACTAGATCAGCCTCTTTCTTTTCCTCTCTTTTCTTCTTTAACTTTCTTTTCCTTAGCCCAAACCAAGCCTCTCTCTTTTCCTCTCTCACAAAGCCTGATACCAACCATCCTCTTTTCCTCTCTCACTCTCATTTCCTCTCATGGCTCATTAAGCTAATCCCAGCCATGGCTGAAAGTCATTCACCTTCTCTACCTTATCCTCTTAAACCCACACCCTAGGCAAACACAAGCAAGAAGAAAGTAGCGGTAGCGGCAGTAGTGGCTAAGAGAAGAGGTGGTTTCGTTGTCAAATATGAGGTTATCTTCCTTTGGGTTTGATAGTTTTGAATCTGAGGTTGGAGGTGGATTAGTTGTCAGCTCTATGGTTTGGATATGAGGTTTGTGATTGGTTTCTCAAAAAGCACAAGAAAATTTGGGTTTTGAGTTTTGAGTTTTGTGTTTGGTTGTGTTTGGGGGCCGAAAATTTGGGTTTGAGTTTAGTGTTTTTGTGTTTGGTTTCTCAAAAAGTATAAGAAAATGGAAGAAAAGTTTAGTGTTCTTTTGAAAAATAATGAAAAAAAGAAAAAAGAAAAAGTGTGTGGCCGTGTGGTTTGAAAGTGAAATATATACTCAGTTTTGATGTTTTGGTGGTGTGGGGGTTTCATTTTTTTTTTTTTTTTTCATGTTTAATTTTGTGTTGATGTGGATTTGATGTTAATTTTTTGGGTTTTAAATTTTTTTGAGTTTGAGTTCTTGTTCAAATGTTTAATATGTTCATGTTTAATTTCTTATTCATGTTTAATCTAGGTTTTAATTTCTTGTTCAAATTTTATGGGTTTTAAATTTTGTGTTCACGTTTAATTTCTTATTCATGTTTAATTTGATGTGGATCTGATATTTAATTTTGTGTTCTTATTAACTGGGTTTGTGATATTCGGTTTTTAATTCTGTTTTTAATTTATTTTTTATTTAGTTAAAATTAATAAATTAAAATTTTAAATTTAGATATTGATGTGACATTTTTAAATGCTAAATAAATAATTTTATTATTATTTTAATGGTCACGTCAGTATTTTGTGTGCCAATAGTGCACTCCATTTGCCATTTAAAATATTTTCGTTAGTGAGATGACAGTAAGAACCAAAATAAAATGTATTTTTATTTTAAGAACTAAAAGTAATAAAATAGAAAAATACAGATCAAAATGAGAATGAAACCAAAATGTAGAGATGAAAAAGGTATTTCTGCCTTTTTGTTAATAGTGACATATCATGATCTTTGATGAACCATAAAGATAGTTTACCTTTGATACTAATTCATTATTACGGGTTGTATTTAGTGTAACTTAGAACCAACCAACCAGCCAAACATCATTGGCCCATAATAGTCTCATGACCACATAATTGTTCGGTGCAGTTATCTGGTACATGATAGGATGTGCAAGTACCAAATCAATGTCTTTGAATTTTACACCAAAAAATACACATTTATGGTTGCCATCAAGAACGCTAATATCATTAAGGGGTTTCATCTAGATAATGCTACACTAATAATTAGTTTATTATTATTATTATTTTCTTTTTCTTTTTTTTGATAATTACATGAAATATTCATTAAACTGAAAATAGATATACAATTAAGAGAGCATACAACAACTGGGAAGAAAAAACAACAACAAACTATACCCCACACTCCCCAATGGATTCGAAAGCCCAGCACTTAACATGTGTTTGCATATTAAAGTTTTGAGTTTTCTTTCCTTGGGCTCCAACAACCCTTTTTAAAAGCCCCCTCTGTGGGCATAAAGGGGAATTGGTTGGCTCATTGAAAGGAGACGGATTATTTGTGGGAAATAGGCTGGGTGAAAATTGGGCCTCAGATGTAAACAATGGAGAGCCCAAAACTGGGGCCTTGACAATTACATTCTTACCCTTCACAGAAGACTCTTGGGAATCACAGGAGTGCACAGTTGAGGAGGGTGTTGGGCTCAAGGTGTTGTTGGAGCTTGTGTGATTTGACAGAACTATTAAGTGCGCATGCTCCGGATCCAGCCACGCCTAACTAGCAACCACCAGAATTTGAACACTGGTGACTTCCTTCAATCTTTCCTGCTCCGAACCACCATAGCTAGCAACTCTATGATTCTTAGAAACCTCCATGAAATCGTTGCTTTTTCTGGTCCAGCCCCCAAAATACCTAAGGCAATCAATCTCACCAAGACCCGGAACAACACAAATAAAACAAAAGAGAAGAAGCCGCTCCATTTGAAACCCAAACTTGAACCTAACCTGGAAAGCCATTATTCCCATATCTACAAATGTTTGATCAGAACCCATCATCCAAGCAATTCTTTGAGAGAACTTGAAGGCTCGCGCGCACACCTCGTGAAGTCCGATCACGTGGTCGAGATGGAGAAAACTTCAAACACTTCTGTAAAGAGTTGTAGATGCTTAATACCCCCAGTGAAAGCTTGATCCAAGTTGCTAATGGAGTTAAATTAAACCTTAAAAGCTACTAGGACTAAGAAAAACCGTATAGGAAGTGCGAGAGAAGACTTGTACTAGGCAAGAGGGAAAAGCTCCTACTGAGGGAGAGAGAGAAACTTTCTCTCTCCTACATGTCGTGGCTGTAGGAGAGAGAAAGGAGTAAGAAGTTAGCAATAGTGTAACAAAGGCTATGCTTATTATTGACACAATAATTTTAAAGATGATTGATTCATAATGAAAATAATGGTAAACTCTACACAATATTTTTCTCAACCGTAAACATATCTTGTTCTGATTTTTTTTTTTTTTTTTTTTTTAAGAACGGTATCTTGTTGTGCCNGTTTTTTTTTTTTTTTTTTTTTTTTTTGAGTGTGGCAAAATGTGCATTAGGGCGTGTTTGTTTCGAGGTGAAATAAGGTAGATGAAAAAATTTAAAATGATGTGTTTGTTTGGAGGTGAAATATAGTGGATGGAAAACTTCAAAGAGAAAATATGAAGGAAAATTTTTTTTAAGTGTATTTGGTTGAATGAAAAAAAAAAAAAAGGTTTGGATTAATTGCTTTACCGGTTCATAAAGCCATTATGTTCCAATCACTATTTTTTTTTTTTTTTTTGATGAGAAACAAACACACAAGAGAGAGAAGGAAGCAACAAAAGTACAAAGAACAAAAAGTCTAGTCCACTTTGGGTTAGTTAAGAAGAATAGTCTCATATTGAATACTAATGAGAAGAATAAGTAATTAATACCAATTGAACTCAAACCCATAGCCATTGGGAGGCTTAAGTTGTGTTTTTATATATTATATTAACTTTTCAATTTGAATCTCCCTAAGATTTTTATCACCAACTCAATTTGAGAAATTGAAATTTATCAACTCAATTTGATAAATGGAATTTTTTTTTTTTTAAATGAAAAAGAAAATCAATTTTTTGTTCACATATTAGCCAAAATATTTGGTGGAATTAACTAAAACAAGCAAAATGCATCGGGATGAACTAGAATTTAGGTCAAGATGAAATACAAGGGTAATTCGTACAATTAACTAATCGGAATGAAATTCTTCGATTATTTTGGACATAAAGAAATGGAAGTGATTACTTCAATTTTGTGATCATGTTGGACTTGAATTTCATTTAGCATGATCGTATTGCAGCAAACATGGTAAGTCTCCATATCTTACCTAGAAAAATCTACATCTCTTTTAAATGAACAATTCCTTATCCTTGGATCTTTCCTAGAAACAATTATTTTCTCTTTTAAAATGAACAAATCCTCATCTTTGAAATTCATATTTAAAAAATTTTCATCCTTTTAAAATAGTTATATCCTCATTGAAAAAGTCTCCATATCTTTTTTTTTTTTTTTAATCCAATCCCCATATCTTTTATGATAATTAAATCCTAAAATCCATTAACTGAATTAACTACTGAATTAAAATAAATTAACGGAAGTCCACGAGTTAGTTGAAAGTTTTTTTTTTTGATGAAGAGTTAGTTGAAAGATTAAGTGAAATACAAGATTAGTCTCCCGTCTTAGCAAACCCAAAGTGCACCAAATAAAATATCACCTGCAGGTGATGCAATCCTTCACTCCTAACTAAAATAACTGAAAAAACCATCCCTAACTCCCTCCTATAAAATCCTAATATTTTGGCCCGCTCTGTCTCTCAAAACTCTCAAGATTTCTGCACTAATGAGTCAGTCATTTACTTTCCAACCACCATCTCCCTCTCAAATGCTTTTTCTAGACCTATCAATCGCTAACAAAAATCAACCAATGCTTGATATTGTCATTGCCAGTGATATAGAATTTCGTCCTTCCACAGAAACATTGGACCCAAAGATAACCCAACCGATCATGCATCTTCAGTCACGGCAGAAGGACATAAAAGACTATAGCAAGAGCTTCAATGAGTTGCTGAAGCCTTTCGTTCAAGAAGAAGATGCTGTCAAGGAGACTTTGAATGAGTTTCCAAAATCATTGAAGGGTATCGGTGATAACAGAGAAGGAACTGAAAAGGGAAATGAAGAATTAAAGAATGATGGTGATGTGGGGAAGCGATTCCTAGCGAAGGTGATGGAGGCCTGTAGGGAGATGATGGAGTCCAATTCATTACATGATCAAGGTGATGAACTTACTGCTAATACTGAAGACATTTCTACCAATATTGAAGGATTGGAAGAAGATTTACGGGAAATGATAGCCGCAAGTAATGGTGAAGCTGATGAGCCATTTGAGCAAACCATGCGAGCACTCATGCGTGAATGTAAAGAAAGACGCAAGAAAGATAGAAATGATGGAAAGATGAGTTTGATGGAGTGCAAAGAAGAGTTTGACGTATCTAGGAAAGAATCCAGGGCTCTAACTGTGAGAAAGGCTCCTTCTTTGGAAGTTCGGATTAAGATGTCCCAACTGCTCGTTGATTTAGTGTTTATGATGTCATGGAAAGAAGAATTTGAAGCAAAGATTGAAAGGTTCAAAGCTGCACTCAAATCGGTCAGTACTGACGATGAGAATTCCATGGTGATTAACAAGATTGGCATTCTACTGGAAAAGGCCAACAGGAATGAACCAATGAAAGGAAAGTGGGCTGGTTTGGAACAAACAGGACTAGATGAAAGTGTAGAATTATTAAGCTTGTTAGTGTGTACAACAATGGCGGAAATGAGAGCAAGCAGTGAAAGAGAAAAAGGGAGCGAGAGAAAAGAGAGAGTAACTCAGAGTAATATCTTTCACTAATGATTGAATGAATTGAATTAAACTACAATCCCCAAAAACTATTTATAAATACATCAAGAACAATCTAGAGACTATAACAGTTATAACTGAATGTAACCCACTCCGCAATATACGCCGAGATTCTTGGAATGACAACTGGAAGGTTTAGGGGCAGTTGGAGCTCTCTGAAGCTAACTCTGAATCTCAGCATAGGAACAGAATACTGGAAGAAGGTGGTTGGACAAGACGAAGTGAGGCCAACACACCAAAACGATCCGTTTCATTAAACAATACTCAGAACACCAAAACGATCCGTTTCATTAAGAATATAAACAAGCTAAGTTATACGGCATCGTTTCTAATAAGTAACTAGCCGTTAACTAGCCGTTGGAGGTTCTGAGTTTCCTTCTTCAACTGTTACTGAATGTGTATCTTTAATAGAAAGCAATCAGGAGGAAAGCTCAAACAAAAGAAGCCGAACTGATGACCTATTTGATCAATTCCTCAAGAAAGTTCTGCATCTGCTCCTTGATCAATTCCTTGAGCTAGCTCTGCATTTGGAATGTATTATGAGTCATCCACATCATCCCAAAACACAAAACTGAATGTACGCGGGTCAGTCAAGATTTGAAAGTGATCTCAAACAATCTAAGAAGAAGCAGAACGGTATATGAAGGAAATTAAAAAATTGAAGGAAAATTTTTCTTTCAAACTAGAGCATAAAGATGTGAAGGAATTAATCAGAAACTTCGTACGAGTTCTAATGAAAGGTTTGAGGCTCAATTCCTTTCTCTTTCAGTGTCCAAAGCTCCCATGCAAAGGTTAGGAAGGTGCAAAGGTTAAACATAGATTCATAGATTAGATACAAATTTCTGTTTTGTTCCCTGATTTGATGCTGTGGGATTTGTTTAGTTCTGTTGGTACTAGTACAAACCACTTGTTAGTTGTTTGGCGCAGAGATTTAAACACCAAATTGTAGTTGGTAGAATAAATTGAATTGTAAAATTTTACCAAATAAACATGTATTTGATAATGGTAGACAATTCATGATGAATTTGAATTCTGGTTTGCTTCCCCACCCCCCGTTATTAATGTGTATTTTGCTTGAAGTCCACAACCTAGTTGAAGGCTTAAGTGAACTTTTGTAAATGGTTCTTGATTCTTTTTAAGGACTAAATTTAAATGGGAAGATTGTGTGCAGATTTGGGTCATCTTAAAGCATATCAACAAATGTATCCCACCTATACCATTTTCAAAAATGTGAAAGAAGAAAGAATTTGGCTAATATTCTATTAGTTCAATTGAAAAAATTATTGTAAAATATCTTGGATTTTGACAGAATATTTGACATGCATGGTCAATCTTGGAAACACTGGAATTTGAATTTTCTTCTCTTATGCTAAGTAGAACTCACTATAGCATGTTACTTATCCCCCAAAAATAACTTTTATGAAGCCTAACTCTGATATAATGGAACCTGTGTGAATGACCCCGAAGTATCAAAGTTGTGTCAGACTGTGAGTACTAGGTATAACTTGACCAAATGTTATTGATAACCAGAAGGAAAAGTTCAAGCCCGCAGAAACTACACATCGCAATGCTGCATTTCACATGGACAATTCAGTAAAACCTTTCCGTCTTCATTATAATGATTTCTAAGGAGCAGCATTGTACTAAACCATGTTCTGCATTTAGCATTTCCCAAAACACATTCCTCAAATGTGAACCACCCACACAGCTGCAAGTTGTAGCCTTTATAAGCCATTAGTTCATCATGCATAATAGAGTGAGTTTCGGATTGAACTATTTCTTGCTTTACTTATCTCTAAATTCTTGGAGGTTCTCTTTATGGGAGGATAACTTGCTTGTACCATAAAAAAAAAAATAATAATAATAATAATAATAATAATAATAGTAATATTAACAACAACAAATATTTCGCAGTTTATAACTAGTGAGACATTGTTAAATTGCTCCAGTATTTACTCTTGTCCCAGTTTCCAAATCAACTCAGTATTTCACGGACCATTGTTTGTTTAATTTGGGGTTTAATTACCTCTCTCATAGAAGAAATGGGAGAGATGTTAGATAATTTTATTTAATCCAAAAATATGTATTGCGATTGCAAAGTGTTTCCCATGTGAAGTCCAGCACCAATCTAGTACATTGTTCTAATATTGACATAGGGAATTGAGGGTGATACTACAAATGCTAGGTAGTTTACAAAGCCCAAATTCAAGAGGTCAAGAACACTCAGCAAATCCAAAGTGCACCAAATAAAATATCACCTGCGGGTGATGCAATCCTCCACTCATAACTAAAACAACTGAAACAATCATCCATAAGTCCCTCCTATAAAATCCTAATACTTTGGCCCTCTCTGTCTCTCAAACACCCAATATTTCAGAACTAATCAGTCTGTCTTTTATTTCCCAAACACTTTCTCCCCCACAAAAGTTTTTTGTAGAGATATCAATGGCTACCAAAGATCAAGAAATCATTGATCTTGATGACCCAAAGATAAGCCAACTGATCATAGATCTTATGTCACTGCAGAAGGACATAAATGACCATTGCAAGAGGTTTGATGAGTTGCTGAAGCCTTTCGATCAAGAAGAAGATGCTGTCAAGGAGACTTTGAATGATATTGATATTGACCTTGCCAGAGATTCAGAATTTCATCTTTCCACAGAAGCATTGGACCCAAAGATAAGCCAACGGATCATGGATCTTCAGTCAGTGCAGAAGGACATAAATGACCATAGTAAAAGGTTCAACGAGTTGCTGAAGCCTTTCGTTCAAGAAGAAGATGCTGTCAAGAAGACTTTGAACGATATCGATATTGACCTTGCCAGCGATTCAGAATTTCGTCTTTCCACAGAAACATTGAACCGAAAGATAAGCCAACTGATCATGGATCTTCAGTCACTGCAGAAGGACATAAATGACCATAGCAAAAGGTTCAACGAGTTGCTGAAGCCATTCGTTCAAGATGAAGATGCTGTCAAGGAGACTTCGAATGAAATTCCAAAGTTATCGAAGGATATCAGTGATATTGATCTTGGAGATGGACTTTTCGACCCAGGCCCGAGCAGTGAAGACAGTGAGAAAACTGAAGAGGAAAATGAAGAATTAAAGAAAGATGACAATGTGAAAAGGCGGTTCCTTGCGAAGGTGGAGAAGGCCTTTGGAAACTCATCAGATGATGAAGGTGATGACAATTGTATTGAAGGATTAGAACAAGATTTACGGGGAATGCTAGCTGCAAGAATTAGTCAAACATTCAAGAAAGATAGAGATGATGGAAAGAAGGGTTTGATGGAGTGCATGGAAGAGTTTGACATAGATAGTGAAGAATTCAGGAAAATGATTTTGATAGAGGCTGATGCTTTTGAAGTTGGGAAAAAACTGTCCCGACTGCTCGTTGATCTAGTGTTTATGATGTCAGGGAAAGAAGAATTTGAAGCAAAGATTGATGGGTTGAGATCTGCACTCAAATGGGCCAGTACTGAAGTTGAGAATTCCACGGTGATAAACAAGATTGTCACTGTACTGGAACACGCCATAATATTGAATGAAGTAATGAAAGAAAATTGGAATCAGGAGGATGATCTGTGTCTTCTCCTTCGTCAATTCTGCAACCTAGCTCTAGATTTGGAATCTATTGTGAGTCATCCACAACTTCCCAAAGAACAAAACTTAATATGTATGGCTCTGTCGACATTTGAATGTGGCCTCAAGCAATCTGAGAAGAAGCTGAACGATCTACGGAAGGATGTTAATAAATTTCAGGAACTTTTTTCATTCAAACTACATGATATGGATGATGTAATGGAAAAAATGATAGCCAAATCATGGAAGTTCGAGTGAAAGGTTTGAGGCTCAATTTCCCTGTTCTTGTAAATGTCAAAAGCTCCGATGCAAAGGTTAGGAAGGTGCAAAGATTAATCATACATTCATAGATTAGACACAAATTTCTGTTTTGTAGCCTTATTTGATATTGTGGGATTCGTCTAGTTCTGTAGGTACTTGTACAAACCGTTTGTTAGTTGTTTGGAGCAGAGATTTAAACCCCAAATTGTAGTTGGTAAAATGAATTGAATTGTAAACTTTTGCCAAATGAACATGTTTTTGATAATCGTAGACAGTTGATGATGAATTTGAATTCTGGTTTGCTCCCTCCTCCCCTTATTACTGTGTGTTTTGCTCAAAGTCCACAACTTAGTTGAAAGATTAAGTAAACTTTTGTAGAAGGTTCTTGGATTATTTTTTAAGGGCTGAACTTTAATGGGAATATTGTTTGTAAATTTGGGTCATTTTAAAGCATAACAACAAAAGTGTCCCACCTATATCATTTCAAAAATGTGAAAGAAGAGAGAATTTCGCCAATATTCTATTGGTTCAGTTCAAAAGATTATTGCAAATTGGCTTGGAGTTTGACAGAGTATTTGATATGTAGGGTCAATCTTGGAAGGACCGGAATTTTTGAATTTTCTTCTCTTATGGTAAGTGGAACTCACTATGGCATTTTACTAATCCCCCAAATGAACTTTTATGAAGCTTAACTGTGATATAAAGGAACCTGTGTGCATGAACCAAAGTATCAAAGTAGTGTCAGAGTGAATTCTAGGTACAGCTTGACCAATGGTGAAACTACACATCGAAACGCAGCATTTTGCATGGAAAATACAGTAAAAACATTTTCATCTTCTTTGCAATGAATTATAAGGAGCTGCACCATACCAAATCATGTTCTGCATTTAGCCTTTCTCAAACACCTAGGCAACAAAGTGAACCGATACATTTTCTATTTCAGCCAAACCCAATTTGTTACTCATGGTCAAATCACCAAACACTTCAGTGGCAATGCAAAAAAGCCATGAAGTTTGACCACCAAGTTCAGTATTTTTTCTTGAAGGTAGACACAACACAACAAAAAAAAAAAAAAGTATTTTTTCTTGAAGGTAGACACAACACAAAAAAAAAAAAAAAAAAAAAAAAAATTCACCTCAACCAAAATAAAGGTTTTGTCACCTTCAATGATATAGCGGCAGCAAACCCCTCTTTCAATTTTGATAAAAACCCAGATGGAAAATGGGGCCTTTGTTAGCTGGGCATAGTCCGTTGGGTCTAGTGAGTCTATTCGTGGATGTGGTGACTCAGTCTTAAAGGTGAGGCAAGGCAAAAAGAACACTAGCCTCGCCGCTGTGCAAATCGATTCTATAGGAGAAACAAGGCGGCATGGTCAGCGAACGTTAGCTTGGCTTAGGATTTGAGCCTTTGCCAATGATTGAATCTCAAATGGCAGTGTTGGGTTTAGGATTTAAACAGTAGTGTTGTTGGTAACTTGGGATTCAAGAGGAGATAGATAAAGAATAAAGCTAAGGAGAGAGAGCATTTGATGGACGGTGGGGAGGCGAGAGAAAAACTCATTAAAAAATGAAAATACACATCTACAAGCTGTATTTGGAGTGAATTTTTGCATTTCAATAGTTTATATGTTAGTTATGTTTATACATATTATTATCATTTTTATTCTCACAAAGTTCCATTAGAATAAGTTTTCAACAATAATAATCATATTTATGTTTATTTAAATTGTTTTTGGTTATGTTGTTATCAACATAGATTCCGACAATGCAATGCAATGTATATGTAGATGGGGTTGCTTATATAACTAGATAAACAGTATCAAAAAAATTATTTAAATAAAATAACAAAATGATGATGATCAATAAAAGTCAAAATCCCTCTTGAAACATTTTTCAAATACAATAAGAGTTCAAGTTTCTAAGAATCTTTTGATGACTGATGTTGTGTTAAAGATATATTTATATAATATGATTGATTGTATTTTTGCCTAATAAGTTATCATTGTTCTTATTAATAGTAGGGGAGAATTTATCGCATTGAAATATCATATTTGTCATCGATGTCCTACTTTCTTACATCATGATTTATTTATTTATTTTAATTGGGTACATGGTTAGATTAAAAAAATTCTTCACATTTTATTCTCCATTAGTTTTTGCTACATCCTGCGTGTATATTTTTTTTTCACATTTTACATGTTAGCTGTCTCATAAAAAATTGTAAAAAGACTATCGTATCAAGTATGTAGTAATATGAATTCTATTTTGAGTTCATTGTACAAAGACCATATGAGAGAGAGAGAGAGAGAGAGAGAGAGAGAGAGAGAGAGAGAGAGAGAGAGAGAGAGAGAGAGAGAGAGAGAGAAAAATAATGAAACTTTTATTTGAATGGTTGATGATGGGAAAATTATCTATAATATTTGATTTTTTTAAAGAGAAAAAATTACAAATAATTTGAAGCTAGTAATGCAGCATTGCCTCTAGTGTTGATGTCCCAATTCATGAAAATTTTCAAACAAAATTCTAAAAAATTACCACCGATTAAATCAGTATCAATCCAAATTGTGAAAATATGAGATTATAATGTTAACGAATGGGATGAAATTTGACAAAGATTGTGTAGATGTTAGTTTTGATTTTCATAAACTTTTTTTGTATTTATACTTTGGCCCCTCCCAACTTTGAATCCTAGTTCCGTCCCTGATAAAAGTCAAAATCCCTCTTGAAACATTTTTCAAATACAATAAGAGTTCAAGTTTCTAAGAATCTTTTGATTACTGATGTTGTGTTAAAGATATATTTATATAATATGATTGATTGTATTTTTGCCTAATAAGTTGTCATTGTTCTTATTAATAGTAGGGGAGAATTTATCGCATTAGAAATATCATATTTGTCATCGATGTCCTACTTTCTTACATCATGATTTATTTATTTATTTTAATTGGGTACATGGTTAGATTAAAAAAATTCTTCACATTTTATTCTCCATTAGTTTTCGCTACATCCTGCGGTTATATTTTTTTTTTCACATTTTACATGTTAGCTGTCTCATAAAAAATTGTAAAAAGACTATCGTATCAAGTATGTAGTAATATGAATTCTATTTTGAGTTCATTGTACAAAGACCATATGAGAGAGAGAGAGAGAGATTACTAATTCAATTCATAAAGTATTTATTTTTATTTTTATTTTCTAGATTGGCTAGAACCTCATTATAGGATTTGTTGCCTTCCAAGTTATTGTCCAACTAATATTAGTTCTCAAGACGTCTGTGGTTTGTTGTTTTGAGAAATTATCTTTTATTACTTAACTAATGTGTTATCTGCACAATGCAAATGATACTTTTATTTATTTATTTAGAATCATTATACTTTCATTTAGGACAATATATACTATTGATCTCTGAAATTTATCAAGTTGTTTTTTTGTTGTAGTTTTCTTTTTGAAAAACTTATTCTAGCATAATTTTGAGAACAAAATAGAAATTACTGTATAAACATAACGAACATAAAATATTTGAACTTGATTTATTTTGAAAAAAATCATCATGTTTAGTAAAAAAAAAAAAATCATGAATAAAAATAATGAATATTTCAATAAACATAACAAGTATTACATATATTTTCATATTTTCAACATGTCATATCGTGATTTAAGACAATAATATTGTATAAAGTTTTTGTGGGATTGAACAAATTCATGAGGGTGGCATCGGCTCCTCGACCCATTCCCAAAGCGAACAATACCTGATTGGAGAAAAATTCGTTCCTCCCACAGTTTTGTTTAGGATGCTGCTAACTTTTGGAGAGAAACCCTTCAAATTCTGCCAAAATGTTTTTTTTAGATGTGAATTTTGAAAATCTAACTATTGAATTGATGTTATAGCTACAAAAATATAAAATTTAAACATTTGCTTGATATTATAACTATTTCTCTTTGAACTTTGTGAAAATTTACAAGCATGGAAGATATAATAAGAATATGTAATCCAATAGTTAGAGCAATTGCATCTGTGTATGCAAAATAGAAAGAGCAATAAGTTTTACACATTTTTGCTCAAAAATTGTCCACATCAGTGTGTCTATAATACTCTTCATATGCAAAAATGCTACAGTAACCGTGTTAATATACACAATTATTGTAGCTTTGCATTTTAATATTTTATTAGATTTTTTCTCTCACCATCAGACCTCTACACTCTCTCTCTTCACTCTTCTACTTCATCTCTTCTTCTCCATCTCACTCTCTCTCTCTCTACAACTAATCAAACTGTCCAGCCATCGCCACAACCTAACACCATCCAACCACCACCACCACAATATTACAATACAAAATAATCCAACCTCAAAATCAACGAAAAATCACACACACACACACACCAATAGAGACAGAGAGAGTATTGTTGCGAACTTGTGGTTGTGGCTCGGTGCTTGGAGGTCGACTAGAACATGTCTTGGTGCTTGTGAAGGAAGTTGGTGTTTATGGGTCAATTGGAATAGTTTCTATGCTTGACATTGCTTGTGGAGATAGTTGCTTGTGGTGGAGTGGGATTTGAGTAGTGGGAGAGGTGGTCTGGCTGTGAGGGAGAGAGGGAGAGGTGATCTGAGCAAAGGAGAAGAAGAAGAAATAGCTAGGGGCGACAGCTGAGACATAAGAAAGAGATTGTGAGTTTGGATAAGAGAGGGATGAGAGAGATTAGATCTGATGAGTATGCATGTTTACCGTGAGAGGAAAGAGAGAGAGATATATATATATATATATTAAATGAAAATATTAAAAAAAATGATAAAATTGATTATTTAAATAAGATAAAGGTGTATAATAGATAAACTGATATGGGTATTTTTTAAAAGTGGTTGTATAAAATTGAAAAAGTGAGTTCTCAATGTAAAATAGACATAAAATTTTAGAAATACTGATGCTAATGCTTTTAGATTTTCAAAATTCACATCCAATAAAAAAATATAAAAATAGTTTGAAAGATTTCTCTCCAAATTAGTTTAAAGAGAAACTTTTTCCCATAATTTGTGTGAGGTAAAAGTGATTCGTGAAGAGGGATTTTTAACTATTGATTCTCAACACAAATGTTTTTTTCTTTTATTTATTTATTTATTTATTTATTTTATTATTATTATTATTATTATTATTATTTTTCATATGGTCATTGGATGCCACAACTACAAATTTCTTCCTATCTTTCCACGTAGCATCCACATTCAGTTTAATCCACCCCAATTTACACTTGCAAGCTCCAAACAGAGGTTAATTGAATTTGATCCCATTCGAATAAACTATAGTTTTTTTCCCCCTTTAGAGCTACAGTAAACTCTTAAAGATAGAAGTTTACTGCTCATAGATTGCAAAATGTTTTAGATATAGCACCATCATTGCAGCATGGTTTTTAGTATTTGAAGTGCTAAAAATATTAATTTGGTATTTTAGCATCATCAATGCTAATGCTCTTAGTAAGGCTTAAAATACTATTGTTATTTTGCTTAACTGATAATAGAATTTTATAAGAATTTTATAAATGATAATTAAAGGTTAGGCACAATTCATCATCTCATAATCACTTTAAAGGTCTCTGAGAGGCCATTTTTGTTTTTTGTAATTTAGACTTTAGAGGGGGAAAATAACAATGAAAAAAAAAAAAAAAAAAAACAAAAAAAGAAGATTGATGGGACAAAACTCTTTATATATGAAATCCCATTTGGGTGCCCTGTACTTATCCATTTTTGAATACTTTATATATATCCTTCACTACAGTAGTCAAAATATTTAACTCCAGCGTAAGTTCATTCACATTCTGATGACAAACAAGATTCTCCACTCATTAGTCTCTTATCTCAGCAAATTAACCCAAAGTGCACCAAATAAAATATCACCTGCAGGTGATGCAATCCTTCTCTCATAACTGAAATAACTGAAAAAACGATCCCTAAGTCCATCCTATAAGATCCTAATACTTTGGCCCCCTCTGTCCCTCAAACTCTCAAGCTTTAATTCCCAAACATTATCTCCCTCTCAAAAGCTTTTTCTAGAGATATCAATGGCTAACAACAATCAAGAAATCCTTGATCATGACCTTGCCAGGGATTCAGAATTGGGTCGTTCCACAGAAACATTGGACCCCAAGATAATCCAACTGATCACACGTCTTACTTCTCTGCAGAATTGCATTAAATACAATACTAAGAGCTTCAATGAGTCGCGGAAGCTTTTGTATCAACAAGAAGAAGCTGTCAAGGAGACTTTGAATGAGAATTTACGGTTACGGGGAATGATAGCCGCAAGGAGTAGTAAAACATTCAAGAACGAAGAAACTGGTGAGGATTTGCGGCAAAAGAGGCAAAATTGGTTGCATGAAAGAAAAGAAAGCTGCAAGAAAAATAGAGATGATGGAAAGAAGAGTTTGATAGAGTGCATAAAAGAGGGTGACTTATCTAGTAGAGAATTCAGTGCTCTGATTTTGATGAAGCATCATGCTTTTAAAGTTGGGAATAGTCTGTCTCTACTTCTCGCTGATCTAGTGTCTATGATATCGGGGAACGAAGAATTTGAAGCAAAGATTGAAGGGTTGAAATTTGCACTCAAATGGGCCAGTACTGAAGAAGAGGATTCCATGGTGATAAACAAGATTGTCTCTGTACTGGAACACGCCTTAGTATTGAATGAGCCGGTGAAAAAAAACTGGGCTGGTATGGAACAAAGAGAACAAGATGAAAGAAATCAGAAAAGAAGCAAAATTGATGATGAATGTGATCAATTCCTCAAGAATGTTCTGCCTCTTCTCCTTGATAAATTCTTCAAATTAGCTGCAGATTTGGAATCTTTTATGAGTCATCCACAACTTCCAAAAGCACAAAACTTAACATATATGGATCTGTCAACATTTGAATGTGATCTCAAGGAATCTGAGAAGAAGCTGAAGGGTCTACGGAAGTATATTGATATATTGAGGGGATTTTTTTCATTAAAACTAGAGGATACGGATGTGAAGATAATTTTGCTTGTAATGGAGCATGTGATAACCGAATCATGGAAGTTTGAGTAGAAAGTTTGGGGGTCAATTTCCCTGTTCTTGAAATGTCCAAAGCAAAGTTTAGGAAGGTGCAGAGGTTAATCATATATTCATTTCTGTTTTGTTGCCTGATTTGATATTGTGGGATTTGTTTAGTTCTGTAGGTACTAGTGCAAACCGCTTGTTAGTTGTTTTGAGCAGAGATTTAAACACCAAATTGTAGTTGGTAAAATGAATTGAATTGTAATCTTTTTCCAAATAAACATGTTTTTGATAATGGTAGATAGATGATGATGATTTTGAATTCTGGTTTGCTGCTCCCCTTATTACTGTGTGTTTTGCTCAAAGTCCACCACTTACTTGAAAGATTTAGTGAACTTTTGTAAAAGCTGGTTCTTGGATTCTTTTTAAGGGCTGAATTTTAATGGAAATATTGTTTGTAAATTTGGGTCATTTTAAAGTATAACGACTAAAGTGTCCCACCTATATCGTTTTCAAAAATATGAAAGAAGAGAGAATTTAGCCAATGTTCTATCGGTTCAGTTCAAAAAATTATTGCAAATTTTCTTGGAGTTCGACAGAATATTTGATATGCCTGGTCAATCTTGGAAGGACTGCAGGAATTTGAATTTTCTTCTCTTTTGCTAAGTGGAACTCACACTGGCATATTACTAATCCCCCAAAATGAAATTTTATGAAGCCTAACTGATCTGATATAATGGAACCTGTGTGCTTGACCCAAAGTATCAAAGTTGTATCAAACTCTGAATTCTTGGTTCAGCTTAGCCAATGGTGAAACTACACATCGAAAAGCAGAAGTTTGCATGGAAAATACCGTAAAACGTTTTCATCTTCTTTGAAATGAAATCTAAGGAGCAGCAATGTACCAAACCATGTTCTGCATTTAGCCTTTTTCAAAACACGTTCCTCAAATTTGCACCACCCAGCCACCCACAGAACTGCAGCTTGTTGCCTTTATAAGCCATTACTTCATCATGCGTAATAATGGTGAGTTTCAATTTGAATAATGTCTTGCTTTACTTGTCTATAATATTGACATTGGGACTGAGGGTGAGAGTGTGAGACCGCAATACCATGTAGTTTAAAAAGCCCAAATTCTAAAGGTGAGCCATGGTTATCTACCACTCATATATAAAGGATAAGCAAGGACCATACTGCATTCCCTTTTTTTTCCCGCCTATCTTAGATCAGCAGAAGTCTTAACTCCTACACCAGCTTATATTTATAGCTCAATTCTTCATCATAAAGAGCCATAATCCTCTAATACTTCGAACCAACAGGTTGCTGATTGAGTTGTTTTTGCTTGAAGTATCCCTTTGCACCTCGATTCTTGGCTTATCACTAGGAGAAGATACTATGTTCATATCTCTCCCTCTCTTTTAGCCAAAAAGCAGAAATACATTTCTTATTGGTTTTTAAAAAAAATATAGATTAATGAGCGTTTGAATCATGACGTGGCTGATTGTGGCCATGGATTGGCTGACAGGTGAATGGTCCATGGTATTGTTAGTGCAAGACTTCTTGATGAAGTGAAGTTCTAAATATTTTTTTTTTTAGCAGGTGCGAGGTTCTAATATCATTAGTGCAACCTAATGTCACTGACACATGATCTGGCATCATGTTTATTAATACAAGGTCTACCACGTGTGAAATAAAGGAATTTCCATATACTATTTGTCTTCTACTGTCTAAACCACTACTCTTTTACATGAGCTAAGGTTAGTTTACGGCGTTTTCAACAAAAGAAAAGGTTAGTTTATGGCTGTCACTTAGGTTATGGGTTTAACCCACCTGAAGCAGCACCTCTGAAGCCCTTTAATATTTAGTCTCTACGAATTAATTCCTCAATATATGTAAGGTTATTTTGTTCATAATTTAGTAGAGTTCAGGATTTGAATTTTGATGTCTCATTTGAAAATTTGAAAACACCAAAAGGAGCCAACCAATTAAATTAAAATACTCCTAGCAATCAATAGTTAATACAAATAGTTGTTGAGATCCTATTTTGAAACTTTAGGAAAAATCAATTTTTTTGAGCAAAAATTTCCGCAAGGGAAAAAATGACTAGTTTACACATCTAAGGTCAAAATCATCATTTTGTATGTTCATATATATTTTAAATAAATCTAAAATAGGGTAAAATCAACACCATAACAATTAACAAGTCTTTATGGATGTTAGGACAAACCCATATCCAAGTATTTATTCATGTATTTGAATTGTATGTTTTAGCGAAGATCTACGTTGAAGACACAAGAAAGCATTTCAAAGATTATAAACACCCAATTTTGCAACCAACATTTAACTTCAACCAAGGGCAAAAGGGTAATTTTATATCTCGAGGGTAAGCCATAATTTTGATAATTGTATTTCTAATTATATCACGTAAAGTAAATCTTGAAGTCATAATGATCAAAATGACAAATCATGGACCTCAATCAGACTATCGGATTGAAAGATTTCATAAAATAAATTTTAATGCCTAACATGCACTTATACAAACTAAGTCCAACCTTATGTGATTATGAAAAATTGATTTTAAATAATCTAATTTACGTCAAATTTAAATTTAATGACTTGTCATAATCCTATTGATTGAGACTATAAACTGCCCTAGAATTGCATGTGTCCAATTTAATTCGAATAATCAATATTAATTAAATTCTTAATCTTGGTTAAATTAATCTTTGATTGGATGGATTTAATGTTGATTAGCTAAAATGAGGCCCAATGTAGTATTAGCGAGGTTGAATTTATAAAAATCATAGCATTTAATGAAAAATCATGCAAAAGAGGAAAGTTGATGGGCTATATTGGGTTCAAGTGTCAATTCGCACTTGGACTAGACATTATTGATCTCCTGTTTTCGGTCCTTTCTAGCTCCCAACTCACTTTGACTATGAACTAAACCACCTACCTCTCTAAAATCGGACAAAATTGCTAAATGTCCTTTTTGGGCAAACTAAGCAGCGTTCTGCTCTATTTTTCAAACTAATTAGGAAAATACTCCTCTTTTGAAACTCATTTTTCTCAAAATCGAGTTATTAAAAAAAAAAAAAAATTCTAGGGCCTTATAGCAGCGTTTTTAAGGACCTATAGTGACATTTTCAGGACCTATAGTGACGTTTTGTAACTCGACTTCCATTAAATTAAGTTATAGGCAATTTTTAAAATTTTTTTTAGCTATAACTCGATTTCATATAAATCGAGTTACAAAACGCCACTATAAGTTCTGAAAACGTCATTATAAGCTCCTTAAAAACGCCGTTATAGAGCCTAACTCGATTTTGAGAAAATTAATTTTCAAAATAGGGGAATTTCCCTAATTAATTTGAAAAATATGATAAAATGCTGTTTAGTTTGCCCAAAAAGGGCATTTACCAATTTTGTCCTCTAAAATCTTCCCCCTCACTATAAAAAGGGGTGGAATGCTCATCCAATGAACCCAACCCCCTAGAACTCTAGAGGAGGTAATAAAGAGGATTTTCTTTGATGCTTTGGTCTTTTTGGTCTCCAAACACTAGAAGGTGAAGACCGGTCTTCTTAGTCTTGGGTTTAGAACTTATTACTTGTTACCTCACTCCTTAAAGGATCTAAAGGATTACTTTGGTTCTCTTTTAAGGTTTTAGAGGAAGCAACAAAGAAAGGTACCATTGTGGTTTGGCCTTCTAGTCAGGCCACATTGGGACAATTTGTTGCCTCAGTCCTCCACAACCTCCAAAAAGAATCTCCTCCCTCCCTTAGAGTGCTTTGCATGTCTTTATAACATGTCTCTTTCAGTAATATGTTAGAAACTAGGATCTATATGTGTTTATATTTTAAATGTGCTTTGGATGATGTAACATGACCATTGATCACTAGTACCTTAGCCTAATCTCAGCCCACCTAGTAACTTAGCCTCCAAACTTAGATAAAAAGATTAATAAATCAATGTTTTTCCATATTGTTTAGATATTTGGTTGACCCCAATCAAATTAACGAATTACCCAAGTTTATTAACATCACTATCACATAACATGGAGGTTTATAATGTTTCTTTACATAATAAGGTGCCAATTAATCTAGGATGACTCAAAATAATAAATAAAAAGGTTAAATTATAAAATGGCACTCTCTAATTTTGTCCAAAATAAAATTAAATCTACAACTTCTTATTTATTTATTACGGTTTTATGACTATTAGTTTTATTAAATGTAATCCTTCTATTTAATTTTGTCCAAAAACAAGATTGGTTTCTCATCTAAGCAAAACCCAAAGTGCACCAAATAAAATATCTCCAGCACGTGATGGAATCTTTCACTCATCTATATCTATATCTATATCTATATATTACTAAAAGCTGAAACGTAGCATTTAATGATGTTGCTTTCATGTTGTGCCACATCAACTACCGCGTCATTTTTATTTTTAAAATATAATTTGTCCTACAATTTTAAAATATTTTTTTACAATTTTCAGCCCTATAAATGCAGCTCACTACTTATTTATTTACTTTCACTATCACCATATAATAAATTCAACTCACTACTTATTTATTTACTTCCATTATCACCCTATAATAAATCTATATAATTAATCCAACTCACCTCTTATTTATTTAGTTCCACTATCAAGTCCAACTCAAAACCTTTCCAGTTCAACTTTAGGGTTTTGTGTGAACCTTTTCAGCTTAAAGGTAAAAAAATAAAAAATAAAAAATAAAATAAAACGTTGAAGCCTTTCAAGCTTTAGGTTTTTTTTTTTTTTTTTTTCAATTTTCCTATAATTGTTTTTAACATCTATNATTTTCTTTTTATATATGAAGTATTTGATGATGAATATTGATGAGTTACAAGTTATGAAATTGTTGAAAAAAAATATTTATTTGAAAGGTTTGTTCCCACACCCAATGTTAGTGAATTCCACTTATTGAGTTATCTCACCCCCCCTCTTTATTTTCCATTACAGATACATTAGAGGGATTACTGGAGTAGAGATTCTTGGAGATAGCAGTTACAAACTATTTTTGTAGAACTGAGGATTTTATTATTATTTTATGGCATTAAACATTGTATTGGAGAATTATTTTGAGGATGTTTTGTATTTGATGAATTAGAGCTCTGACTTATATGATGAAATTCAAGGTTGCTAGTTTCTTTTATTTAACATATTTTATGGATTATTCAGATTAAATAGACATTTATTGCTTATGATTTTGGGCGTTACAAATCTTCCTAACAATCCAATGATAATGATAAGTCCTGAGTGGATCCGAAGATGATCAGAATTAAAAAATATCTAAAGGAAAAGTTGCTACCACCGTATTTAATGCACTGCAACAGCTTTTCTGACCGCATTTATGTGGAGAAGACCCTTGAACAGTGTAACCTCGGCTACCGCCACTCACAAAGAACTAAAGTAGACACATGACGTGAAATGCACTTGAGTAGGTATGCAGATGAAGAACAGGTGGACGATGGAGATGATAGGAGAGGATGCTATATAAAGAAGAAGGGTCCCTGATAATAAAGGATGGAGGGGAGAGAAAAAAAGAAAGAAAAGTTTTACTGTAGCTCTGAATGTTGTAATCACTGTTCACTTAATAAAAGATCTCTTCGAACATTCATTTATGGAGTTGTTCAGGCATTATTTCATGTTATCATCACTGCGATTAACCTAGCCAACCATTGTTTACTTCATAACCAGCCTAACTCTTTTGCCCACTCTCTACAAATTTATTGTCCTGGGTTCGCTGGGCCTTCAACCCATATCTTTTGGGTTTGGGCTACAAAAACAGACCCTACAAATATTATATTTTATATACTATATTTAACTCTTTAGAACACAATAGGATAACATTTAACAATCAAAGAGGAAAAAAAAAAAAAATTTAAAAAACAAAACTAAGTCGCATTAACCTAAAATAGAGTTTTAAAGAATATAAATAATTATCAACCTAAGGTAGAGATGCAAGAAAAAAAAAATCCACCAAAAAATTTAGAGAGAGAGAGAACCTTTTTTTTTTTTTTTTTTTTGAGAGGGAAAAAATGTATAAAATAAAAGAGATAGTAACAAATTTATAGTAAAAGGGTGTGAATAAGAATAGACAAAAATAGAGGAAGATGAAGGGAAAGAGGAAGAATGATTTTAATGTAGAGGGTAGTGGGGAGATGAAAAGGTAAGGGAGGGAGAAAGATTGAAGAAGTAGTGAGGAGATGAAATGGTAAGGGAGAGAGAAAGGTTGGAGAAGTGTAAATATTAAAAAAATATATATATATATATATATAAACCCACAAAAAGCATTATTTTCCCTTTCACATTATGACAAAGCAATTGATAAAGTCCAAGCCTATTAGATACAATATCAAAGCTCTTGACATGCAGCCATATTTGACCACCCCTTATCTAATATAATAACAATTCTAGGAGCCCTTTTTCTATTACTATAATCATAGAAACCATACCTGTAATCTCTACTCACAGCCACAGTGAAGAGAAGTAAAGTTCAGTAGTCTGATGCGGCTGAAGCAAAAAGAAAGTCTCATAAGTATATGTGAGGTAAAAGACTAGGGTTTTCAAGGCCCATATATTTACTTATGCCATCTCACTTGGGCTTCATATTCCAATTGTATTTATCTTATTATTATTATTATTTTTTTTTTAATATCTTAGGCCCAAACCCATTTAATCCATTTAATTGCGGGCCTCCTTTATAGTTTACATATAATAAATAAATTGGTGTCAAAATTTTGGGGTGTTACAAGATTATTCGGATCTTCCACACGTTTGTTTGATCAAGGCTATTTGTGGCCGAGGAGTAAGACGTCTTCGGACTAGTAGCGACCTCTTCGGACAGTACTCCCCCTTTACTTCTGGGCTTCTTGCTTCAGATGGGCCGCCCCAACCACCTATTGCTCCTCGGAAATATAATAGTTCTTAACAGGGTGTCCCGGGCCCATTAAGTAGCTCTGGGTTTTTTCCCCCCACAATATTATTCTATTATATAGCATAATTTGGATAATTTGGTATTTATTCTATTACATATCATGATTTTTTATAGTGCTCAATTTAGATTTTTTTTTTTTTTTTTTGAGAATCAATTTAGATGTTAAACTATGAGACTTTACTAATTTTTGTTTCTTTTCTAATTCTTTGTAGTAGACAAAGTACTCTTAATAGTTGTATTAGAAGTACTTTATAATGTTATTCATTTAAAGAAAAGCAAAGGTTAGCTAAATGAAAATAATCGGATAGGTGACAAATTTTAACTTTTGCAATTTTATTTTAATTATTATTATTTTATAACAATGCATGTATAGAAATTTAATTCTTAGATTTTGCTAATAATTTTTTATTTGATAATATGTCTTGGGTGGCCAAAATTATAATTTCTACAAAAAAATAACCTTAATAAATTATCAAAAACAAAATTTTATCCTAGTATTGGTTCAATTAATCATTGTTAAGTTTTATTAATTTTTTTAGTTTACGTTTTTTTGGTGTTTCGTATTGTTCCAATATTACATTTATGATTGGTCTTATAATAAATAAAAATATAATTATGAAATACATTATTCATTATTAGATTAGTTTAAATTGTTAAAAAAATTTAATAAAACCAACATAAAAATAATTATATTTCTATTACTAAAATCTGAAACGTAGCGTTTAATGCTGCTGCTCTCATGTTGCGCCACATCAGCTGCCACATTATTTTTTTTTAAATATAATTTCTCCTAGAATTTTAAAATTGTTTTCACAATTTTCAGCCTTATAAATNTTTTTTTTTTTTTTTTTTTTTGGTGCCCGTCCTTTTTTTTTCATGGACATGCATTTGACCTTTTTTTTTTTGGTGCACTTTTTAGGTTGTCATTTTTTGGTCACGGATTTGTTGAGGTGACTAAGTGTTACCTCGTCACCTTGTTGGTCGTCCACCTTAGGTCGTGGACTTGTTGAGGGGACTAAGTGTTACCTTGTTACCTTGTTAGTCGTTAACTTGGGGTCGTGGACTTGTTGCGGTGACTAAGTGTTACCTCATCACCTTGTTGGTCGTCCACTTGGGGTCGTGGACTTATTGAGGTGACTAAATATTACCTCGTCACCTTGTTGGATGTCTACCTTGGGTCGTGGATTTGTTGAGGTGACTAAGTGTTACCTCGTCACCTTGTTGGTTGTCCACCTTAGGTCGTGGACTTGTTGAGGCGACTAAGTGTTACCTCGTCACCTTGTTAGTCGTCCACTTGGAGTCGTGGACTTGTTGAGGTGACTAAGTGTTACCTCGTCACCTTGTTGGACGTCCACCTTGGGTCGTGGATTTGTTGAGGTGACTAAGTGTTACTTCGTCATCTTATTGGTTGTCCACTTAGGGTCGTGGACTTGTTAAGGTGACTAAGTGTGGCGACCGTCCACCCATAGTCGACTTTGGTCATACGTCTACTTATAGGTGACTTAGCGTAGTGACCGTCCATCCGTAGGCAACTTTGGCTACGCATCTACCCATAGGTAATTTAGTATAGTGACCGTCTACCCGTAGGCGACTTTGGTCATGTGTCTACCCATAGGTAACTTAGTGTGGTAGAATTTAGTGTAGTAGTCGTCCACCCGTAGGCAACTTTGGACATGCGTCTACCCGTAGGTAACTTAGTGTAGTGGTCGTCCGCTCGTAGGCGACTTTGGCCATGCGTCTACCTGTAGGTAACTTAGTATAGTGATCGTCCACCCACCTTGAGAGGTGATGTTTTGAGCCGATGCATTGTACAAATATTCCTCGTCTATTGCCCCCCCCCCTTCCATGTTTGCCTTCGCTGCTTGAGTTGATCATCTCTCAGATTGTTCATCACCTTGGTGACTTGGATGATCGGTACTACCTCAGAGATATTGTAGAAGGGTAGGTGGTATTGGTTGTCCGCTTTTTTTTTTTTTAATCGCAAGTAGAGAAAATATTCTTCAAGCATTCGATATTCTAAGGGTGAGGTAGCTTCTGCCCATCAAGTCTCTCTTGTGGGGTGGTTGTCATCCAAAAGGTGGCTTTTTCGTGGAGAATTTGTCTTCCGTCTTGCTGGGTTACTCTAGTTCGTTGCGACTTCCCTTGGCCTACAAGGATCTCTATTTGTTGTTTCAGATCATAATACTTCTTCATTTCATGTCCATGTTCATGGTGGTAATGTCAATATTTGGTGATTTGATCGCTTGCTTGGATCCCCATTCATCCTCCTCGGCCACTTCAACATGGGGTCGTCTTTGATAAGTGTAAGTATATGGTCGATAGGAGCGTTTAGTGGGATGGAGCGAACGGGTCGGTTGTTAGAGTGTCTAGGCCTCTTGCCTTCTCTTTGGCCAATCGTTCGTCGCCCTACAATATTGTAGTCGTCAGTCTTCTCTTCTATTTGTTGTTCCGTTCTGTAATATTTTGAAGGGGTGGATAGTGATTATGACCACTTCTACGTTGATCATGTGATAAGACTTGATGTTATTGCGGTTGCTTAATTTGCACTTCCAACGCTTGGTTTTGTAGCATAAGAGCTTTATTTTGTTGAGTAAGTCGCTCGATTGTAGCTGAGAGCGTCTACAGTTGCCATTCTACAGTAGTGGGGGGATTTCCAGTTTCTTGGTTGGCTGATGCCATTGATCGAGTTTGGATCGTACGAACTTTTGTCTCAGGGATAAAGCAATGACTGATTACTCGTATTCCCCACAGACAGCGCCAACTAATGATGCCGAAAAAATCACCAGTGAGCCGCACGGTTCCAACACACTCGATACTAGACCTGCCCAACACAAAAAAAGAGGAAGACCTTACAGAGAGTACCAGTGTGGTACCGGCCAAAGACCCTCCGAAAGTTAAGTCAGAAGAGAGCTCCAACAATGCTAGAGAGTATGAGTTTTATAGAAATTGTGCGTACCTTTTTCTTAAGGGTCTGTAGGTTTTTATAGTCGCACAGGGTCAGACTCCTTTGCTTGCGGAACAAGTCTTTTCCTTATGGGGAAGATACTCATTAATCTGTGTATATTCTAGAATTTTACTCATGTTGGGACTCTATAAACCAGGGCTAATCATGTGTTGCAAGTATTTTCCATTTAAGGTTCCTTGGTGACCACATAATAATGGGCTGGATGCCACGTGGCCGTTCGGTCCGTACATGCCACGTCTGTCCGTGTCACCTCCGTCAAGATAGCTTTGTCATGCATAATTTTTCCTCTTCAAATTCAATTAAAGTTTTTTCTTGATTTATCTTGACTTCTATAATTAAAGAACCCATATATGTATCTCCAACTTGTGAACTACTGCAGTTTGTCCCAACAATTACTCTCTTGCTGTGGTCTAAATGTCTAAAATCTATTCAACTCATAAGCATTGAATGTGCCAATGCATGTGTGAATGTGCAAAATGATGTATAGCCGAGCCCCTCTGCAACTACAATGCATAAAATATGATGAAGCTTACTTGTAGTTTATGTAAACATGTGGAACTTTTTTTGCACAACTAATTAGAATTCACATACGATGGGGCATTTGGAGATGCATGAAATGAAAATAGGCTAATTTGGTTCCCATGGATGACATAAAGCCCTCTCTCTTTTACACACCTGTCCAAGTTGTACCATGAATGCTTTTAGGGAAGTTGCCAGTTAATACTTCTCTTGAAGTCTTATTTCTAGTAAATGCTTTTAGGGAAAATCTTGTGTCTGTAGCATTACTCTTAGCTTTTGGATTTCAATTCTTCCAGATTAGCACCTTCACTTTACCTTCAGAAATTAAGAGTAATGTTATAGACACAAACTATTTTACAATATTTTTATAAAATACTGATGTGGTCATTCTCTTATTGGTTTTCATCTAAACCCACCATTAATATCACATTTTCATTTATTAATAATCATTCACCACATCAGTAGTTTGTAAATTTTTTTGTAAAATAATTTATATCTCTAGCATTATTCAAAAATTAGAAGGTAGTTAAATTGCTATTTGTGGAAGGGTACTACTTATTCCACAAGCAAAGCAAACGGAAGAAAAAAGGGTTTTTGTTTGCCTAGAAGGAAGGTGGGAGGCCGGGGTTGAAACTTTTTACAGATTGGAAAAGAGCTGCAATTCTCAAGCATGTGAAATCTTCTTCTTATAAAGGTAGGCTCATTATGGGTAGCATGGGATAATCGAAATTTCTCTTGGGGATGGACAAGCTATTGAAGTTAAAGAGAATTGGCTTGGACCTTTTTCAAGCGTCTGAGTGGAAAAGGAGATAAAACGTTTCCTTAATTTGATGATTGATATCTTGGCTTCTAAAGTTGGGCATAGGGTGGCTTATGATACATTGTTAGTAATCTAGTATTGTTTTGGTCAAAAGTCCCGAGTGTTCTCTGATTATTCTTCAAGTTGGTTTGCCCTCAGTTCAATTGTTTGAGGAGTATATACTGTGGTGTAGAAGCCTCCCAAATTCGGAATCTTTTCTTGTCGATCAGCTTGGAATATTATTAGAAATTGGTCGAGTTTGGTGTGGTCTGAGGCCATGGTTCCTAAGCGTTATTTTTGTTTTCTGGTTGGCTACAATGAGGAAAGGGTATATCCTCTACCCGCTGGATGCAGCATCAGGCTTCATTAGTGTGTGTTGTGCCTGTGCAAGGACTCGTTGTATATAGTGGGTATACCTTTCGCCTACTTACAATGGGCTTGTCAAATGTGGGATTTATAAAGGCTCTCTTTGGTTGGGAAAATAAAAAGAAGACATAAGAAATTTTAGTTTTCCACGGTATCTGTTTGGTTGGGAGAATAGAAAAGTTGTTTGGTTGGGAGAATAAAAAAGAAGGCTGAAAAATAAATATGAATTTTTTTTTATTTAGTTGAAAGAAAAATAAGATGATGAAAATGATGGTTTGCATGAATTTACTATTATGCCCATATTACATAGTATATAAGAAGGATTTTTCTTAATTATAATATAAGAAAAATATTACTTCTTATTAATTAAATCAGTGAATGCTCTTTTTCCTCATTTTCTCTCCAATTCGAAGAAAATTATCGCATGCACCAGACACATGAAACACGCCTCTCACAGGCATGTGACTTCACATGTTTGTGAGAAATGCGTTGGGCATACGGAGCACAAGATACCAGCTCCCGATTTGGTGGAGATTAATTTTTGTGTGCTAAGGTAGAGAATACCCAGGACGACCCATTTTCTCTTTCATTTTTTGTTGTGAACCAAACAAAGAAAGACACATCTTTTCTCTCAGCCTTTTTTCCCCCACGTTTCCCATCAGCTATTTTTCGCCATAAGGGGATGCAAAGAAATGATTGGTTCTTAATGCTAATATCCTATCAGAGCAGAGAATTTTCCGATCAAATAAGCAAAATACTGGCTTCTGAGCTGGGGCTTGTCAATTGGACTCATAGTGTTGATGAATCTTGCCAATAGAAATATGTTGTTATGAATTGTTAAGGTTTTGTGTTTAATTCCTTATTTTTGTAGTCCTTGTATTTGCGAGTCTCTGTTTTTTAAGTGAAGGTTTGCGACATTGGGGCTGTTGCATGTTGGTGTTTTAAGGATTGACTTGTGTTCTATCCAAAATAAATAAATAAATAAAAAAGAAAAAAATTGACTTGTGTTCTATTTGTTTCTTCTGTTAATAAAACTAGTGTGTAGTCTCGTGCGCATAGATATAATTAAAAATAATCACAATTATATGGTTCAAATTATACTTTTTTTTTAGAAGAAGTTCAAATTATACAAGGTTTTAACTTATATATATATATATATATACACACACTTGATTCCAAGCTGAGGCCTAAAAGCCATAAGGTTATACTTGAAGAAATGAGCCGGACCCATCAATGTGGACACAAGCTAGGTTGTCTAAAGAGTCACAAGTAACTCACCAGAGCAGCTCCCGTGGAGATCCAAGTAGGCCACCATTATGAAAACTCTTATCTAAGGTAAGGAACATGGATGGCATTCAGAAAAAAAGAGTGGGACTGTGCGGGTAACTATTTTTCTTTTTAATTCAAGATGTTACTCCCATCAAATTCGCCTCCAGGAACACCCTAAAAGGATAAGGATCATAGAAACAGTCACCTCCACATTAATGAGAGGTTCTCTACTTAATCTTTTTCACATTAAATACATATAGGAAAAAACTAAATAGTGCAGACACCCCCCAAAAGTCTTATTTGGTGATGAAAGAGGGGTAAAATCGAGGGATGATGTGACAAGTATCCCAAAAAAATCCTACTAGAAGTAGGCCAGCTGAGGAGATTAAGGGAAGGGAAAATGCCTATAAAAGGGGAGGAGGTTGCAACAAAGGGGCATGGGAAAATGTGAAGAAGAAAACCTTAAGGAAAAACTATAGAGTGCCTTATTGTATTTTTCTTTTTTTGCTTACTCCATGTACCTCGGGAAAACAATTTATCATATCTAAAAGCATCTCCTCTTTACTCCTACTTTCTTAATCAGTTGTTGAAGCCTCACTCTGTGGGATTTTTACCTTATGCGTATGATAAATAAATTGTGTAAGTCAGTTATCTAGACATTTGTGCTTGGTCGGTGGTGTTTGGATTTCTTTCCCCCACAATTGGCGCCATCTGTGAGAAAATTCCACCAAGCAATAGGCTTAGAAGTTGGTTTAAGTAAAAGGATGGCAAATCGGTCAACGAGTGGGCCTGCCCACTTCTCTCTTCTGAGCATCTTGAAAGAATCAATCCACAAGGATAGGCGTGTACGGTTTGAAGTGCACAGGGAGAATCAAGAACAATCCTCGCAGCGTCATAACTTGTACCTCCCCCACACAGGGAAAGGTCGGCTACTAACACTATGTGACCATCTCAGTCCAATAGGGACAAGGAGATGGACAGGTTGAGGGAGCAAGTACTAGACCTACAATGAGAGGCTATGAGGAATGAAGAGCGCCTTTAAAGAAGGGATGAAGAATGCCTCCGCCGAAAGGCCCTAGTCCTACACCAAATTAATCCCGAAAAGAGGAAAGTCGCATGGGGGAGCGACAGGGAAACTGAGATAGAAGATAATCTCCACCTCACAGGGAGAGAAACGTTTCTCCTCCTTAGAGGTGTAGAAGGGAGGAATCCCCACCTCATAGGGAGAGAACAATTTCTCCTCCTCTGTGGAGACGTAGGCAAGAGGAGTCCTCACCACATAGGGAGAGGATCGGGATACCACCCCCTCGGTGTCTAGCATTTTGGGGTCTCGAAGAGCCCTTTACCTCTCAACTGCAACAAATATCACGTTCTCTGTTCTCAGAAGAGATAGAAAGCACAGATCTATCGCGAAGGCCTACTAGGCCTACCTTTACCATCTATGATGGTAAGACTAATCCCGTAGAGCACATCAGCCATTACAATCAAAGTATGGCAGTCTACTCTAAGAATGAGGCCTTGATGTGCAACCTTTTTCCCTCTAACCTAGGGCCTACCACGATGAGACGGTTTGATGGGTTGGAGAAGGATTCTATCCATGGTTATGACGAATTGATAAGATCATTTGGAGCACGGTTTATAACATGTAGTAGAACTCCGAAGGCATTTGACTCTCTCTTCACCATGTCCATAAACCTTAGAGCATACTTGGATCATTATTGGGATTTGTACAATGAGATAGGTGGCAACAATGGAGGAATCGCAGCCAGCACATTTAAAATGGGTCTCCTTATCGATTCCAAGCTAAGGGTTTTGCTTGCTCTAAAGCTAGTCACAGATATGCATAAGTTGATGGAACGAGTAGAAGAGTATAAGAGGTTAGAAAATGATTAGTTATAGGATAATGCTAAAGCCAAAGCACCTACTAGGTATAAAAAAGAGGTTAGGATAGACCATCCCCCTCGGCCGAGAAAAGATTTCTCTCTCTAGGTTCAAAAGCCAAGGTCCGAGATGGTAAGTTCACTATATAATGAGCCGGTCTATCCAATCGTGGAAAAGATAAAAAGCGAGCCTTACTTTCAATGGCTAAACAAGATGAGTAGTGATGTATTACAGAGGAACCAAAACCTTTTCTACTCTTATCATCGGGACAAGGGTCACACAACCGAGGATTGTCGAACTTTGAAAGATCATCTAGGCCACCTCAAGAAATTGGGATACCTTAAGGAGTTTATAGCCCAAGATAAACCTTGGCCCAAATAAGGGAAGGGGGCGAGTTCGTCGCGGGCCTTGGCTTCCTCTCTAGGGCTCATAAAGTTTATTCATGCTGCTAAACCCTAAGCCAAACTAGGGCAAGCCACTTCCAAAGTTTTGAATGTGGCCCCAATATCAGACCTTGAGATGGGTCCCTCCCCTTCTAAAAAGACATGGTAGGAGGAAGAATATTTAGGTTTTTAGGGAAAGGACAAAGAGGGCACTATTCAACCCTATAATGATGCATTAGTGGTTACTTTACAAATTGTAGGTTTTAATGCAAGGAAGGTAATGATAGACCAAGGGAATGGGGCTAAATTTATGTATCCAGATCTATATGAAGGGTTAGATCTAACCCCCAAGGACCTAACCCGATACGATACTCCCCTAGTTGCCTTTAATGGCACTATGGTCACACTAGCTGGCCAAATAAGGTTAGCCATAGAGCTAGGAGGAAGAAAGGAGTTAGTAGATTTTTTAGTGGTTCACTCCTATTCCCCTTATACAGCCATCCTCGATCGTCCATGTATTCACTCTATGGAAGTCAAGCGAAACAATCCGTCATAGCAACTATGGGGGCAATGCGCGGTTTGGGGAGTGCGCCTCAGCCGAGTGGACTAGGGCGGAGAAACAAGGAGTCGCCACATAGTTTTATGGTCTAGGAACCATGAATATAGCACCCTTACATGAAAAGACTGATCTTATTACCAGAGTATGGGTTCGAAGTTTAGGTACGATTTTGGGAAGGTGTTAGGTACCCAAAACTGCCCGACCTAATGAGTGAAAATGGGTTGGCTTTCACTCATTGGGTCAGCTTCCACTCATTGTATCTTATGTCTTAATCTCATTAAAGGAATGTTCAACATTGTATTCTATACTCACACAATAACATGCAGCTAACAATCATCATGGCATCAAATATCCCAAAACCTAACATTCATCTGTCATGCTTACATATCAAATCTAGCATACATCTACCATATATATCAACCATCACAAACCCTAGAATGTTCCTATCAAAAGCATCTCATCTCATATGGCATCATATCATGGTCATGGTAGCACATAGGCATGGCAGCAAGCAAGCATACATCATATCCAAGGAAGCAAACAAATCATGGAATAATCAAACAAACATGTTATTACATCTAACTATTGAGGGGAAAATAAAAACAAACAAACCTTATCCATGTTCATCATCTAAACAATATCATTTTCAAATCAATGCATGCTTATGTGAACGCATGACTTATTATACTGCATCTCAGCACTTGTGCATTAATGGATGGACATGTGAATGCATGATCATGGCATTAAAGCAAGAAATAAAAGAAAACCCTAATCTAGCATGTTAAAGGCAAACAAACAATTAAAAAAATGAACAAAGACTTAGAAAGCATACAAAAAAAAAAGGAAAAAACAATGGCATGTGATATGAAAGAAACAAAAAAATAGAAGCAGAAAACTTAAATTAGGATTTCTGGGCACGAGTATAAGTGCGCATACATAGGCTTGCGTACGCAGGCCAGTTGTATGCGTACGCATACTACGAGCCTACATACGCATATAGAAACATGCGTATGCAGACACGCCTGAAGAACCCTAACCTAGAAACTCAAAAACATATAAAGTAGAGCAACACTTTAAAACAATAAATCTAGCAACCTAACATGCTTTTAAACCAAAAACAACAAAACCTAAACTAAACAAACATATCTAAACACAAATTAAGCAAAAAACAAATTAAAATGAGATTAAAAGCAGAAAAGAAAGAAAAGAGGTTAAAACATTTACCTCACAACAAAAATCTCTTTAGCTTGATTTTAACCGTTCCCCTCAGTCAAATCTACTCACAACCAAACAAAAATAATTAGTAAACTTCAAAATTTGAAGATCAAGACCAGAAAATGCCTCAATCAAAACAAAATTGACTTAAGGATGTTTTGTGAAAAAAATTCCCTTTTTATACACTATTTCTAGTGAATCTTAGGTTTTCCCTTAGGATTTTCTGTGTGTTTTTGAAATATACCATGTAAAGCTTTATATAGTTGAAAATGGGGGTTTGGAATGACTCCCAGATGATGTGGGATTCATTCCAAACCTCAGTCCTTAATGCAAAAAACTTTCCTTTCTTAGATTTCTGAAACTCTAGCTGCGTGCCTAGATCCGTACTTACATACGCAAGCTGAGGGTTTCCTTGGCCTTTTATTTTCCAAAAATAGATTTATTTGCACATAAAAAGTTATATTTTCCATTTTGACGCATCTAAAGTTAATTTGTAATCTAATTGGGCCATAAACTAACCTTGGGCCTTAGAATTTGGGCATCAATGGGGAACAGGGGCCCAAATCATAAGGGGTACAAAAATGCAGTATCTACAGTATCTACAATCTCCCCCAAAAGATCTGTGTGAACAATTGGAGAAGGTGTACATAGACCTTGGAGATAGATATTTTCAAGTAGGAAAAAGCCTTCAAATCATGGAAAAAGTGGAGCTTCTACTATTTATAGTAAATAATGTGGATGTGTTTGCCTAGAGCCCGTATGAAGCCCCTGGGGTGGACCCCGAGTTTATATGCCATCAGCTTAATGTGGATCCCAACCACTCACCAAGGAAGCAAAAGCCTCGTAGGTCCTTGGATATCCATGCTAATGCAGTAAAAGAAAAGGTAAACAAACAGAAGGAGGCTAAGGCTATCAAGGAGGTTTTCTACCCCGAGTATAGCCAACACAGTGGTAGTGAAGAGGAAAAACAAAAAGTGGCGAATGTGTGTAGATTTCAAGGATCTAAACAAAACCTGTCCAAAAGATCCCTTTCCGGTACCCAAAATTGATCAACCTATCAATGCTACCTTTGGACATCCAAGAATGAGTTTTCTCGATGCCTTCTAGGGTTACCATCAATAGCCCTAGTTCCCGAGGACCAAGAGAAAACCTCATTCATCACCCCCATAGGTAACTATCACTATAGGGTCTTGCTGTTCGGATTGAAAAATGAGAGGTCGACATATCAAATGATGGTTACCAAAATGTTCAAGGGACAATTAGGGAGGAATTTGGAAGCCTATATAGACAATATGGTGGTGAAAAGTAAAGCTGTAAAAGAGCATATTTCGAATCTCAAGTAAACATTTGAAACTCTTCAAAAGCATCGCCTAAAGTTGAATGCCTCTATATGCATCTTCGGGGTAAGTTCGGGGAAGTTCCTAGGATATTTGGTCACAAACCAGGGTATTTAAGTAAACCTAGACTAGATCATAGCATTGCAAAACCTAAAACCCCCACGGAATCCAAAGGAGGTCCTACACCTTACGAGAATGACAGCATCTCTTAATCATTTCATCTCTAGGTCTACAGACAAGTGTTGACCCTTCTTCCAGTTGTTAATGATGTGGAAGGATTTTCGATGGACAGATGAATTCCAAAGGGCTTTTCATGAGCTAAAGTTGTACTTAGCCCAAGCCCCAATCTTATCCCGATCTGTAATGGGAGAAATACTGTACATGTACCTAGCTATGATGAACCACGCAAAAAGTGTTGTACTAATCTAATTAGAGTAGGATATTCAAAAGTCGATCTATTATGTTAGCAAAACCTTTGTGGAGGCGGAGATGCATTATCTCTCCCTGGAAAAGGCTGCTTTAGCAATGATCCCCACTACTTGGAAACTGCCTCACTATTTCCAGGCTCATACAGTGGTAGTCCATCCACTGTAGGCCTTGCTTAGGAGGGCGGATTTCTCGGGCAGGATAGCGAAGTGGGAGGCATCTTTGGGGGTCTTCAATATTCAGTACAAGCTCAAAACCTCCATCAAGGGATAGGTCCTAGTGGATTTCATCGCGGAATTCACTCCAAGACATCCCAAAATCTTGCGCATCAGAGGAAATAAGCAAGGAAGTCCCTAGAAATGCACAAAATGGAAAGTGTACATGGATGAAGCCTTGAATTGGTATAGTTCTAGTCTCTCAGAAGGGTATCAAGTTTGAGAATTCATTCAGGTTGGGCTTCCAGGCATCAAACAACAAAGCAGAATATGAGGCTCTCTTAGCAAGGCTTCAAATGTCTAAGCAGGCAGGGGCAGTTATGCTGTGATTGCATTGTGACACTCGGCTGGTAGTCAGCCAAGACAATGGTGAATTTGAGGAAAAAGACCAAAGAATAGTAATCTACCTAAAATAAGTTAGAGCCCTAAAGGGTTAGTTTGAGAAAGTGGATATCTTTTAAATCTCCAAGGGGAGCAATAGTCATACTGATTCTCTAGCTACTCTGGCCTCATTAGTGATTGATCCACTCCCAAGAATCATATTGGTAGAATTCTTGCCTTCTCCTAGCACTCTCCCCCCCTAAAGAAGCCGCAATCTTAAGTATACATCCATCTCCTAGTTGGATGGATCTCATTATGATATACCTTCAGGAAGAAAATCTTCCCAAGGATAGACAAGAGGTCGAGAAGATCAGATGGAAGGTATTGGATATCCAAGGAAGGAAAACTGGAAAAGAGATCATACTTGGGACCCTATTTGCTATATGTCTACCTGGAGGCAGTTGAGGTACTCCTAGAGGAATCACACAAGAGTGTGGAAGTTACACGAGAAGAATGTCTTTGGTACATAGGGCTCTTACCCAGGGGTACTAGTGGCCGAGCATGGGAAAGCAAGTCCAAGAGTTTTCTAGTAAGTGTGATCAATGCAAAAAAAAAAAAAATTCTCCTAGCATCCGTCAGTCCAAAGGAGTTCTTAATCCGATATCCAGTCCCTAGCCATTTGCCCTATGAGGACTAGACATAGTGGGGCCTCTCTCTAAGATAATTAGCAACATAAGGTGGCTCTTAGTTGGAAAGGACTACTTCACCAAGTGGGTCAAAGCTGAACTCCTCGCCAACATTCGGGACACCAATGTCAAAATATTTGTGTGGAGAAACCTTATGACCCGATTTGGCATACCTAAGATTTTGAAATCAAACAACGAGGTACAGTTCGACAGTAAAGCTTTCTGACAATACTGCTCAAAGCTAGGCATCATTAACAGATACTCCACTCCATCTTATCCCCAAGGTAATGGTCAAGCTGAGGAAACTAATAAGTCCATTGTGAATGGTCAAAAGAGAAGACTGGATGATTCTAAGGGAAGATGGGCCAAAGAACTACCTAGCGCATTGTGGGCATACCGAACCACTCTAAGAAGGTCAACCGGGTAAACCTCATTCTCAATGACCTACGGTGTAGAAGCAATAATTCTTGTGGAGACATGACTACCTACTTCTCAAACTGATAGATTTGGTGAAGAAAGAATAACCAATTACTAAGCAGGCACCCAAACCTTGTGGAAGAAAACTGTGAGGTGGCCTCGGCGAAGTTGGCCAATTATCAACAAAAGATTAGCTGTGGATACAATAAAGGCATCAAGTGTAGGGAGTTTAATCCAGGAGTAAAGTTTAGGGGAACACGAGAGATCCCACAATGAGAAAATTAGGACCAAACTAGGAAGGGTTGTATTGATTTACATCCATCGTGAGGACAGAAGCATATCAGTTAGAAGACCTAGACGAAGGACCTATAGCTAGGCCAGGGAATGTATTTAATTTAAAAAAGTATTACTTTTGATTGATATATAAAAGAATGTACATTACTCACGTTTATTAATATTAAATCTCAAGAATAATGAAGGACGTCAAGAAAATCCAAGCCACGGCATCGAGATTATAATGCAAGAGAACAAATCTCGTGGTACTACACCATGTCTTTGCCTCGGGTGGGCCTTAAGCTAAACTTGCTGCCTTAGCCTGACTCTAGGGTCACTAATAGAAAGGGAAAATAAGACTTAACAAAAATGGCGAGAATAAATCCCTTAGTACTAGACCCTGTCTTTGCCTTGGGTAGGCCTTAAGCTGAACTTTCTATCTTAGCCTGACTCTAAGGTCACTAACGGAAAGGGAAATTAAGACTTAACAAAAATGGCTAGAACAAATCCCGTGGTACAAGACACTGTCTTTGCCTCAGGTGGGTCTTAAGCTAAACTTTCTGCCTTAGGCTGACTCGAGCGTCACTAATAGAAAAGGAAATTAAGACTTAACAAAGGATGTTAGTAATAAGCCCCATGGTACTAGACCCTGTATTTGCCTCGGTTAATGCCTAAGATGAACTTTCTACCTTAACTCAAATCTAGAGTTAATAGTAGTAAGAGAAACGTAAAATAACCGGGGAAAAAGGGGTTTCGTGGCCTCAAACTTTACGATTCCTTCAAATACATAAGAGATTTAAGCACGGCCACAATGTGAAGATAAAAGAACGTCCCAATCCGCAGGATATATAAAGCAACTCACATTTTACCACGGTTCTTTAAATAACAAGCAAAGATGAACATGTGAGAAATACGGAACAACAATATAGATAAGGATAGTCAAATTACAAAATTAGCCCTTAAAACAAGGCACCCAAAAACAAAAGAGAAAAGAAAATGGAAACAACCAAAACTAAAGAGTTTAAAACTTAGTCTAAGCACATCTTTTAAGCCAATCCCCCAGAGGACAGCTCCACGGCAGAGCTTGCCAAATCCCCCACTACTAGCATAACCACAGCTAATCCCCTGACTTCCCTCACAAAGGACTCATCATTGATGATAGCCTAGATCTCAGGGTTAGGAACTATTATCAATTCAAGTGGAATCGGGATGCTGTCAGCCTACCTTAGAGTAGAGGTAGCCTCTACTTGCATTTTGTCTAAGGCCACGGTCCACCTTTTGGTGAAGTAGACTTGAAGATTTTGTTCCACTTCAGCCTTCTTCAAGATAATGCAATCGATTTGGCCTTGATAGTAGGCAACTTGTATTTTCTCATCATCCATAGCTACAAAGGCCTTCAGCTCAGCAATCTTGGCCTCCAAATCCTTCTAAATTTCTTGGAGCTCTTTCTCTAAGGCCTCTTGCCTCTCAGTTATAGCCTTAGTATTCTTCTCAGCCTTAGAGTGAAGCTTCTCAGACTCGAATACCTTGTTCATCACATCCGAGATTTTCTTAAGAATATCTTCAGTGTCTTTGGCCAGCTCCTCCAACTTAGCCTTAGTTGCCAGGTACCTACTTTCCACCACCGCGGAACATTGATAACCTTGCAAACTAGAAGTTAGAAATAAAGTAGCTTTAAAGGTAAAGAAAAGAAAATAGAGAGACAAAGGGTTTACCATGATTGCCTCCTCTCCATGTTGAGAAGGAAGGCATCATCTTCCCATTGCTCCTAATGACTCATGTCTTTTGGGATGAGGAGTGTTTTGCCCACACACTTAGCCACACGACCCCCGCGTCCCTCCCTCTAAGGCCAGACTTTGTTTGTGGTAGAAAGAGGTTCCACGTCCATTATGAAGGCCGTGGTGTAGGCTGGAGCTCCCATGATGTCTACAAGAGCACTACCCTCCACAACTAGGGAGCTCTCAGGGTCAAGGATTGTCACTTGGGGCCCTGAACTTCCTCTCCCCCCCCCCCCCCCTAACATTTCTGTCCACCTCGTGATCCTCAGGCAGAGTAGTAGACACTGAGGTTATTTATGAATTGTCACTTGGGGCCCTGAACTTCCTCTCCCCCCCCCCCCCTCTAACATTTCTGTCCACCTCGTGATCCTCAGGCAGAGTAGTAGACACTGAGGTTATTTATGAAGTAGCAAGAATAAAGGAGGCTTAAATTTGAGGAATAGGTGGATTTGGACTTAAGTTGTAAAGTGATTAGCCAAAATCTAGCTAAGGGTGACCCAAGACCTCTGGTAAGACATCTCAATCGAAGTATTTTCTGTAGAAAGGGTGGTCAAGATTTCAGGTTCTTGAGTCCCGGTAAGGAGACTTAGATGAAAAGAATTTCCCGTCTTCCTCTTCCTTCTACGACGCAGGTGTTCGACGAGAACGACTACTGTTATTCCAAGATTGGCCAGGGTGAAAGGAGGTAGGGAGTTGCTATGTCTTCTTCCTTCATCCTTCCAAGCTCTTTCATATGGGGATAGAACGTATCCCTTTACTCGAACGTCAATGTATGGGAGCAACGAATGATTCTATGTGATTGCCCTTCCTACATTCTTGAAACTCCAGTATACGGGAGTATACCCAAGGATAAGGTAGGCGGCTCGAAGCTGCCTATTTGAGTGAGGGTATATTTGGGATCTCAGCAGCCTGTTTAGGTTTATGAAGTTGATCAACTATCTTTTCTTCTTGAATGCATGGTCATCTGAAAAGACAAAGGGATGAAACAAAATTTAGCGTGGGAGATAAGATCAAGTAAACAACACGAATATAAAAATTGTTGGGATTAATGCCCTAGAATCCTATTGTATGATGTTATGTATGATATTATGTATGACATGATGTATGACTTAATATTGTAATTAATAAAGTTGTTTTATTATTATCTAATATAATGGTAACCTGAATATTCGGACATTATCATATAGTCCATGAGATGCATAGTGTGTGATTTATGTGAAAAGTCACAGAAGATATAAATCACAAGTTCTTTGTAAACTCAAAATTTAAGTTCGTAGTTGGTGATGAAATTGGGCATTTCATCTGTGAAGACTATAACATGTCAACTAAGATGATTTGTCTTGATCATGGAAGTGGTGACTTCTAGTTGATATGTTGATATGTTTTAAGAATTAAGACATATTGAACTAGACCGCTGTGAGATTTATTATTCTCTTAATGACTGTCAATTGAATAATAAACCTCACGACTTATATTTACATGAACTCGTAATCTTGAGAGAATAATGGACCTAATCATGAAGTGTAAGTTGCTTTGATATATCAGGAGTGAAATCTAAAGTAATGGTCAAAACCTCAGTATGCTGGGCAACCACATTCAGTGTTGATGAAACATATATTCTCAAGATGGAATTCATAGTCTCTTAACGGAGATACAAAATATTCCCTTGAGATAAGTCTAATGGGTTTGTTATTCAGAATGTCAGGCCTAACTACTTTAGTAAATAATTACTAAAGTATATATTTATGAAATTAGATTTCATAAATATATGATGAATAACTTAAATGATTAAACCAGGTACTCAAGGATTAAGATGTAGTAATTTACATAGTGGTAGTCTACTTTCATAACTTTGTATTACTACGAATATTTTATGAAGGGGTTGCATGTATAATAAAGTCTTGGGATATAATTTATTAATAAGGCCTAGAGTATAATTATATTTATATAGTGGTATTAAATATAATTAATGGTAACTTTGGACTTGTTAAGAGTTGACAGAAAAGTCCAAGACCCATTGGAGCTAGTGTTTTATTTGCTCCCTTTTGATCCCACTCCAAGCCACATATTAGAGCCCAATTAGAAAGGTTCAAAAGGCTAGCCTAATTAGATAATTAGTTATTAGGAGAGAAACATACAAAAAATTTTAATAGACAACAAGTTTATGAAATAGTATGTATGTGAGTGTTGGACACTCTCTCATTCTTTTTTAGAACATACACATATAACTGATTGAGAGACCACACATCTTGGGTGTTAATAGAATTGGAGTGAAGATTGAAAGTGTTCCTGAGAACTTCTGATCTTTGGTTTTAAAATTCATTGCACCAAGGTACACTCTCTTGTTCTATATTCTAAAACTTACAAAGATCATGTTATCAATTGTGAATGAAGTAGATCTGTTAATTTTTTGCTACATATATTTTGTATGTGATACAAACATGTGATTTTCCAACAAAAATATATATACATACCATGAAAATATGTAAAGGAAGATCCTAGAATTTCTACCCACCTGCTCTACCTGAAGTTGTAGGACATTGGATTCCATCGGGACACCAATTCCCTAAGATGATCAGATAGTCCCCCTCGGTCTCTTTGTCAAAATCCAGGAGACCCGATATAAGTCTAACCTTCTCGTGCCGGATTTTGAAGTAAAATCCCAAGGTTTTGCTAACTTGGAAACTATATACGTAATTGAGATCATGCTCAGTTAAGCTAAGACCGAGTCGTTTATTAAGTTCATCTACACAACTAACTACTCTAAATCCGTTAGGGGTACATTGGTTGGGGAAAACTTTAAAGTGCCTCAAAAAATTGGTTAGCAACCTACTCATATGGATCCTAATTCCCTCTACAAATGCTACCAAGGAGATAATGACCCTTCTTTCCCCCTTTGAGAATATCACCTCAAACTCAGGGCAATACCTCACTTCTACATCCTTGGGGACCCTATACACCCTTTTAAACTCAGCCAGTCTTTTAGGTGTGTCAACCATAGACTTGAATTTTCCCGTTATCCTAATCTACTCTTAAGTCAAATTAAAAAGGGGGGGGGGGGGCAAGGGACATACAAACAAGAAAGAGCGATGAAGTAATACTTGAGATCACCTGAAAGTGGCCAAAGAAACTCTTGGTGGAGAAAGAGGAGAGAAGCTTAATAAAAAATTGAAGGAATACTCGAGATCGCCTGAAAGTGGCCAGAGAAACTCTTGGTGGAGAAAGAGGAGAGAAGCTTGAGAAAAAATTGGAGAATAATGAAATATGGGAACTCAGAAACTAATTTGAGTTCCCCCTTTATATAGAAGAGGAGGGAGCGGGAAAATGCAAGGAGCGACCCTTGGTTCCCGTACCTTCCCATTTTCCTAAGCTTTAATCTAACCGTTCACAAATACACGTGCCATTCATCAAAGGGAGGGGAATCCAGGCACGTTTGGGGCAGTTAATGCCGACAGTGCCACCTCCCATCAATGATAATTAATGATTACCCCCCATATATCTCGTGCCACGATCTCCACCTTAGCATTAATGACGTAGAGATCGTGGGGGCTATTGTGGGGGGGGGGGGGGGGGGATGAACTTGATTCCAAGCCGAGGCCCAAAAGCCATAAGGTTATACTTGAAGAAATGGACCGGCCCATCAATGTGGATACAAGCTAGGTCGTCTAAAGAGTCACGGGTAACTCACCAAAGCAACTCCTATGGAGATCCAAGGTAAGGAACATGGATGGCCCTTCAAAGGAAGAGGGGACCGCAGGTAAATATTTCCCTTTTTAATTCGAGATGTTACTCCTATCAAATTCGCCTCATGAAACACCTTGAAAGGATAAGGATCGCAGAAATAGTCTCCCCTACATTAATGAGAGGTTCTCTACCTAATCTCTTCCACATTAAATACAAATAGGACAACCTCAATAGTGCAAACACCCCCCAAAAGTCTTACTTTTGAGTGCCACTGTATTTTTCTTTTCTTGCTTACTCCCTGTACCTTGGGAAAAAAATTTATCGTATCTAAAAGCATCTCCTCTTTACTCCTACTTTCTTAATTAGTTGTTTGAGCCTCCCACTATGAGATTTTTACCTTATGTGTATGATAAATAAATTGTATAAGATAGTTATCTAGACATTTGTACTTGGTCGGTGGTGTTTGGATTTCTTTCACCCACAATATATATATATATATATATATAATTTAGAATTTAATTGGTTTTAGACTCTTCGATTTTTGCACCTAATAATTCACTTGCCACAAAAAATTAAAAACTTAGATGGATACGTGGTGAAAAATTGGACTCCAATTGAAATCCAATTTAGAATCTAATTGGATTTGAACTCTTCAATTTTCACACTCAATAATTCACTTGGTACAAAATTAAAAATTAAATGAGACACGTGGCGCAAAATTGATAATCTAATTATAATCTAATTGGATTTTCTCTAAGTTTTGGCTATTAATATATACTAGTTAAAAGCCCGTGCGTTACACAGGTTTATCATAAACTTATAGAATATATATTTTATCTGATAAATAATAATGAATATATATTTTATACGATAAACAATACGAAATAAATAACTATTATAATAGCAAAAAGAATAGATTTTATAGGTATAATAATTATCAAGTATAAACTTATAACACCTAAACGAAAAATTATTATTTTGTAACATACCAATTGTACTCTAATGAGAATTTTGAAGATTGTTGAATGCCTCTTTATACACTATATTTTTAGTATATCCTTGTTTTTTTTTTTTCTTTTTTTTTTTTCTTTTTTCTTTATTAGAAAATTTAATAATCAATAAAAATCATATCAAGCCATATTTAATGATTGATTGAAAAAAAAAATATATAACATCTTTAATTTTATTTTCTTTTTTTGGAACTCGAGTTCAAACTGAAAAATTAATTAATTAATTAATTTTTTTTTCCTGGAACTCGAGTTCCATGTAAAGTACTCGATTTCCATGAACTCAAGTTCCATGTGAAATAAGTCTTAAGTAACCTCGAGTTCCTTGAAAAAATTTAAATGGAACTTGAGTTCCATGAACTCGAGTACTTCACATGGAACTCGAGTTTCAAAAAAAAAAAAAAAAAAATCTCAAGTCCACGTTCGCTATAACGATGAGTTCCAAAAATTGAGTTTTACATTTGGAATTTGATTTTTAGAAAATCGAGTTTCAAAACAGGGGCATTTCCCTAATTAGTTTGGAAAAATGGGCAAAATGCTGGAAAGTATGTGTGAAAGGGGCATTTGCCAATTTTGGCCTGGGTTCCAATGGTGATATGATGCTTTCATCCCCCCAATTTTGATTTAGAGAACAATCTTTTTTAGTTTATTATTAAGAATGTCTTGATATAAATTTGATGATAAATTGTTTATAACAATTTGATTTTTTTCCTGATTGAAATAGCTTTGGCTAGCTATTAGAGTTGTACACTTGACCTATAAAAGAAGGCAGGTTGCCCATTTATATATATTTTTTTTTTCAATCAATCATTAAATATGGCTTGATATGATTTTTATTGATTATTAAATTTTCTAATAAAGAAAAAAGAAAAAAAAAAAAGAAAAAAAAAAAAAAAGGATATACTAAAAATATAGTGTATAAAGAGGCATTCAACAATCTTCAAAATTCTCATTAGAGTACAATTGGTATGTTACAAAATAATAATTTTCGTTTAGGTGTTATAAGTTTATACTTGATAATTATTATACCTATAAAATCTATTCTTTTTGCTATTATAATAGTTATTTATTTCGTATTGTTTATCGTATAAAATATATATTCATTATTATTTATCAGATAAAATATATATTCTATAAGTTTATGATAAACCTGTGTAACGCACGGGCTTTTAACTAGTATATATTAATAGCCAAAACTTAGAGAAAATCCAATTAGATTATAATTAGATTATCAATTTTGCGCCACGTGTCTCATTTAATTTTTAATTTTGTACCAAGTGAATTATTGAGTGTGAAAATTGAAGAGTTCAAATCCAATTAGATTCTAAATTGGATTTCAATTGGAGTCCAATTTTTCACCACGTATCCATCTAAGTTTTTAATTTTTTGTGGCAAGTGAATTATTAGGTGCAAAAATCGAAGAGTCTAAAACAATTAAATTCTAAATTATATATATATATATATATATATATATATATATATATATATATATTTGTGGTGAAAGAAATCCAAACACCACCGACCAAGTACAAATGTCTAGATAACTATCTTATACAATTTATTTATCATACACATAAGGTAAAAATCTCATAGTGGGAGGCTCAAACAACTAATTAAGAAAGTAGGAGTAAAGAGGAGATGCTTTTAGATACGATAAATTTTTTTCCAAGGTACAGGGAGTAAGCAAGAAAAGAAAAATACAGTGGCACTCAAAAGTAAGACTTTTGGGGTGTTTGCACTATTGAGGTTGTCCTATTTGTATTTAATGTGGAAGAGATTAGGTAGAGAACCTCTCATTAATGTAGGGGAGACTATTTCTGCGATCCTTATCCTTTCAAGGTGTTTCATGAGGCGAATTTGATAGGAGTAACATCTCGAATTAAAAAGGGAAATATTTACCTGCGGTCCCCTCTTCCTTTGAAGGGCCATCCATGTTCCTTACCTTGGATCTCCATAGGAGTTGCTTTGGTGAGTTACCCGTGACTCTTTAGACGACCTAGCTTGTATCCACATTGATGGGCCGGTCCATTTCTTCAAGTATAACCTTATGGCTTTTGGCCTCGGCTTGGAATCAAGTTCATCCCCCCCCCCCCCCCCCCACAATAGCCCCCACGATCTCTACGTCATTAATGCTAAGGTGGAGATCGTGGCACGAGATATATGGGGGTAATCATTAATTATCATTGATGGGAGGTGGCACTGTCGGCATTAACTGCCCCAAACGTGCCTGGATTCCCCTCCCTTTGATGAATGGCACGTGTATTTGTGAACGGTTAGATTAAAGCTTAGGAAAATGGGAAGGTACGGGAACCAAGGGTCGCTCCTTGCATTTTCCCGCTCCCTCCTCTTCTATATAAAGGGGAACTCAAATTAGTTTCTGAGTTCCCATATTTCATTATTCTCCAATTTTTTCTCAAGCTTCTCTCCTCTTTCTCCACCAAGAGTTTCTCTGGCCACTTTCAGGCGATCTCGAGTATTCCTTCAATTTTTTATTAAGCTTCTCTCCTCTTTCTCCACCAGTTTCTTTGGCCACTTTCAGGTGATCTCAAGTATTACTTCATCGCTCTTTCTTGTTTGTATGTCCCTTGCCCCCCCCCCCCCTTTTTAATTTGACTTAAGAGTAGATTAGGATAACGGGAAAATTCAAGTCTATGGTTGACACACCTAAAAGACTGGCTGAGTTTAAAAGGGTGTATAGGGTCCCCAAGGATGTAGAAGTGAGGTATTGCCCTGAGTTTGAGTGATATTCTCAAAGGGGAAAGAAGGTCATTATCTCCTTGGTAGCATTTGTAGAGGGAATTAGGATCCATATGAGTAGGTTGCTAACCAATTTTTTGAGGCACTTTAAAGTTTTCCCAACCAATGTACCCCTAACGGATTTAGAGTAGTTAGTTGTGTAGATGAACTTAATAAACGACTCGGTCTTAGCTTAACTGAGCATGATCTCAATTACGTATATAGTTTCCAAGTTAGCAAAACCTTGGGATTTTACTTCAAAATCCGGCACGAGAAGGTTAGACTTATATCGGGTCTCCTGGATTTTGACAAAGAGACCGAGGGGACTATCTGATCATCTTAGGGAATTGGTGTCCCGATGGAATCCAATGTCCTACAACTTCAGGTAGAGCAGGTGGGTAGAAATTCTAGGATCTTCCTTTACATATTTTCATGGTATGTATATATATTTTGTTGGAAAATCACATGTTTGTATCACATACAAAATATATGTAGCAAAAAATTAACAGATCTACTTCATTCACAATTGATAACATGATCTTTGTAAGTTTTAGAATATAGAACAAGAGAGTGTACCTTGGTGCAATGAATTTAAAACCAAAGATCAGAAGTTCTCAGGAACACTTTCAATCTTCACTCCAATTCTATTAACACCCAAGATGTGTGGTCTCTCAATCAGTTATATGTGTATGTTCTAAAAAGAATGAGAGAGTGTCCAACACTCACATACATACTATTTCATAAACTTGTTGTCTATTAAAATTTTTTGTATGTTTCTCTCCTAATAACTAATTATCTAATTAGGCTAGCCTTTTGAACCTTTCTAATTGGGCTCTAATATGTGGCTTGGAGTGGGATCAAAAGGGAGCAAATAAAACACTAGCTCCAATGGGTCTTGGACTTTTCTGTCAACTCTTAACAAGTCCAAAGTTACCATTAATTATATTTAATACCACTATATAATATAATTATACTCTAGGCCTTATTAATAAATTATATCCCAAGACTTTATTATACATGCAACCCCTTCATAAAATATTCGTAGTAATACAAAGTTATGAAAGTAGACTACCACTATGTAAATTACTACATCTTAATCCTTGAGTACCTGGTTTAATCATTTAAGTTATTCATCATATATTTATGAAATCTAATTTCATAAATATATACTTTAGTAATTATTTACTAAAGTAGTTAGGCCTGACATTCTGAATAACAAACCCATTAGACTTATCTCAAGGGAATATTTTGTATCTCCGTTAAGAGACTATGAATTCCATCTTGAGAATATATGTTTCATCAACACTGAATGTGGTTGCCCAGCATACTGAGGTTTTGACCATTACTTTAGATTTCACTCCTGATATATCAAAGCAACTTACACTTCATGATTAGGTCCATTATCTCAGGATTACGAGTTCATGTAAATATAAGTCGTGAGGTTTATTATTCAATTAACAGTCATTAAGAGAATAATAAATCTCACAGCGGTCTAGTTCAATATGTCTTAATTCTTAAAACATATCAACATATCAACTAGAAGTCACCACTTCCATGATCAAGACAAATCATCTTAGTTGACATGTTATAGTCTTCACAGATGAAATGCCCAATTTCATCACCAACTACGAACTTAAATTTTGAGTTTACAAAGAACTTGTGATTTATATCTTCTGTGACTTTTCACATAAATCACACACTATGCATCTCATGGACTATATGATAATGTCCGAATATTCAGGTTACCATTATATTAGATAATAATAAAACAACTTTATTAATTACAATATTAAGTCATACATCATGTCATACATAATATCATACATAACATCATACAATAGGATTCTAGGGCATTAATCCCAACAATTTTTATATTCGTGTTGTTTACTTGATCTTATCTCCCACGCTAAATTTGTTTCATCCCTTTGTCTTTTCAGATGACCATGCATTCAAGAAGAAAAGATAGTTGATCAACTTCATAAACCTAAACAGGCTGCTGAGATCCCAAATATACCCTCACTCAAATAGGCAGCTTCGAGCCGCCTACCTTATCCTTGGGTATACTCCCGTATACTGGAGTTTCAAGAATGTAGGAAGGGCAATCACATAGAATCATTCGTTGCTCCCATACATTGACGTTCGAGTAAAGGGATACGTTCTATCCCCATATGAAAGAGCTTGGAAGGATGAAGGAAGAAGACATAGCAACTCCCTACCTCCTTTCACCCTGGCCAATCTTGGAATAACAGTAGTCGTTCTCGTCGAACACCTGCGTCGTAGAAGGAAGAGGAAGACGGGAAATTCTTTTCATCTAAGTCTCCTTACCGGGACTCAAGAACCTGAAATCTTGACCACCCTTTCTACAGAAAATACTTCGATTGAGATGTCTTACCAGAGGTCTTGGGTCACCCTTAGCTAGATTTTGGCTAATCACTTTACAACTTAAGTCCAAATCCACCTATTCCTCAAATTTAAGCCTCCTTTATTCTTGCTACTCATAAATAACCTCAGTGTCTACTACTCTGCCTGAGGATCACGAGGTGGACAGAAATGTTAGAGGGGGGGGGGGGAGAGGAAGTTCAGGGCCCCAAGTGACAATCCTTGACCCTGAGAGCTCCCTAGTTGTGGAGGGTAGTGCTCTTGTAGACATCATGGGAGCTCCAGCCTACACCACGGCCTTCATAATGGACGTGGAACCTCTTTCTACCACAAACAAAGTCTGGCCTTAGAGGGAGGGACGCGGGGGTCGTGTGGCTAAGTGTGTGGGCAAAACACTCCTCATCCCAAAAGACATGAGTCATTAGGAGCAATGGGAAGATGATGCCTTCCTTCTCACATGGAGAGGAGGCAATCATGGTAAACCCTTTGTCTCTCTATTTTCTTTTCTTTACCTTTAAAGCTACTTTATTTCTAACTTCTAGTTTGCAAGGTTATCAATGTTCCGCGGTGGTGGAAAGTAGGTACCTGGCAACTAAGGCTAAGTTGGAGGAGCTGGCCAAAGACACTGAAGATATTCTTAAGAAAATCTCGGATGTGATTAACAAGGTATTCGAGTCTGAGAAGCTTCACTCTAAGGCTGAGAAGAATACTAAGGCTATAACTGAGAGGCAAGAGGCCTTAGAGAAAGAGCTCCAAGAAATTTAGAAGGATTTGGAGGCCAAGATTGCTGAGCTGAAGGCCTTTGTAGCTATGGATGATGAAAAATACAAGTTGCCTACTATCAAGGCCAAATCGATTGCATTATCTTGAAGAAGGCTGAAGTGGAACAAAATCTTCAAGTCTACTTCACCAAAAGGTGGACCGTGGCCTTAGACAAAATGCAAGTAGAGGCTACCTCTACTCTAAGGTAGGCTGACAGCATCCCGATTCCACTTGAATTGATAATAGTTCCTAACCCTGAGATCTAGGCTATCATCAATGATGAGTCCTTGTGAGGGAAGTCAGGGGATTAGCTGTGGTTATGCTAGTGGGGGGATTTGGCAAGCTCTGCCGTGGAGCTGTCCTCTGGGGGATTGGCTTAAAAGATGTGCTTAGACTAAGTTTTAAACTCTTTAGTTTTGGTTGTTTCCATTTTCTTTTCTCTTTTGTTTTGGGTGCCTGTTTTAAGGGCTAATTTTGTAATTTGACTATCCTTATCTATATTTTTCCGTATTTCTCACATGTTCATCTTTGCTTGTTATTTAAAGAACCGTGGTAAAATGTGAGTTGCTTTATATATCCTGCGGATTGGGACGTTCTTTTATCTTCACATTGTGGCCGTGCTTAAATCTCTTATGTATTTGAAGGAATCGTAAAGTTTGAGGCCACGAAACCCCTTTTCCCCGTTATTTTACGTTTCTCTTACTACTATTAACTCTAGATTTGAGTTAAGGTAGAAAGTTCATCTTAGGCATTAACCGAGGCAAATACAGGGTCTAGTACCATGGGGCTTATTACTAACATCCTTTGTTAAGTCTTAATTTCCTTTTCTATTAGTGACGCTCGAGTCAGCCTAAGGCAGAAAGTTTAGCTTAAGACCCACCTGAGGCAAAGACAGTGTCTTGTACCACGGGATTTGTTCTAGCCATTTTTGTTAAGTCTTAATTTCCCTTTCCGTTAGTGACCTTAGAGTCAGGCTAAGATAGAAAGTTCAGCTTAAGGCCTACCCAAGGCAAAGACAGGGTCTAGTACTAAGGGATTTATTCTCGCCATTTTTGTTAAGTCTTATTTTCCCTTTCTATTAGTGACCCTAGAGTCAGGCTAAGGCAGCAAGTTTAGCTTAAGGCCCACCCGAGGCAAAGACATGGTGTAGTACCACGAGATTTGTTCTCTTGCATTATAATCTCGATGCCGTGGCTTGGATTTTCTTGACGTCCTTCATTATTCTTGAGATTTAATATTAATAAACGTGAGTAATGTACATTCTTTTATATATCAATCAAAAGTAATACTTTTTTAATTAAATACATTCCCTGGCCTAGCTATAGGTCCTTCGTCTAGGTCTTCTAACTGATATGCTTCTGTCCTCACGATGGATGTAAATCAATACAACCCTTCCTAGTTTGGTCCTAATTTTCTCATTGTGGGATCTCTCGTGTTCCCCTAAACTTTACTCCTGGATTAAACTCCCTACACTTGATGCCTTTATTGTATCCACAGCTAATCTTTTGTTGATAATTGGCCAACTTCGCCGAGGCCACCTCACAGTTTTCTTCCACAAGGTTTGGGTGCCTGCTTAGTAATTGGTTATTCTTTCTTCACCAAATCTATCAGTTTGAGAAGTAGGTAGTCATGTCTCCACAAGAATTATTGCTTCTACACCGTAGGTCATTGAGAATGAGGTTACCCGGTTGACCTTCTTAGAGTGGTTCGGTATGCCCACAATGCGCTAGGTAGTTCTTTGGCCCATCTTCCCTTAGAATCATCCAGTCTTCTCTTTTGACCATTCACAATGGACTTATTAGTTTCCTCAGCTTGACCATTACCTTGGGGATAAGATGGAGTGGAGTATCTGTTAATGATGCCTAGCTTTGAGCAGTATTGTCAGAAAGCTTTACTGTCGAACTGTACCTCGTTGTTTGATTTCAAAATCTTAGGTATGCCAAATCGGGTCATAAGGTTTCTCCACACAAATATTTGACATTGGTGTCCCGAATGTTGGCGAGGAGTTCAGCTTTGACCCACTTGGTGAAGTAGTCCTTTCCAACTAAGAGCCACCTTATGTTGCTAATTATCTTAGAGAGAGGCCCCACTATGTCTAGTCCTCATAGGGCAAATGGCTAGGGACTGGATATCGGATTAAGAACTCCTTTGGACTGACGGATGCTAGGAGAATTTTTTTTTTTGCATTGATCACACTTACTAGAAAACTCTTGGACTTGCTTTCCCATGCTCGGCCACTAGTACCCCTGGGTAAGAGCCCTATGTACCAAAGACATTCTTCTCGTGTAACTTCCACACTCTGTGTGATTCCTCTAGGAGTACCTCAACTGCCTCCAGGTAACATATAGCAATAGGGTCCCAAGTATGATCTCTTTTCCAGTTTTCCTTCCTTGGATATCCAATACCTTCCATCTGATCTTCTCGACCTCTTGTCTATCCTTGGGAAGATTTTCTTCCTGAAGGTATATCATAATGAGATCCATCCAACTAGGAGATGGATGTATACTTAAGATTGCGGCTTCTTTAGGGGGGGAGGTGCTAGGAGAAGGCAAGAATTCTACCAATATGATTCTTGGGAGTGGATCAATCACTAATGAGGCCAGAGTAGCTAGAGAATCAGTATGACTATTGCTCCCCTTGGAGATTTAAAAGATATCCACTTTCTCAAACTAACCTTTAGGGCTCTAACTTATTTTAGGTAGATTACTATTCTTTGGTCTTTTTCCTCAAATTCACCATTGTCTTGGCTGACTACCAGCCGAGTGTCACAATGCAATCACAGCAACTGCCCCTGCCTGCTTAGACATTTGAAGCCTTGCTAAGAGAGCCTCATATTCTGCTTTGTTGTTTGATGCCTGGAAGCCCAACCTGAATGAATTCTCAAACTTGATACCCTTCTGAGAGACTAGAACTATACCAATTCAAGGCTTCATCCATGTACACTTTCCATTTTGTGCATTTCTAGGGACTTCCTTGCTTATTTCCTCTGATGCGCAAGATTTTGGGATGTCTTGGAGTGAATTCCGCGATGAAATCCACTAGGACCTATCCCTTGATGGAGGTTTTGAGCTTGTACTGAATATTGAAGACCCCCAAAGATGCCTCCCACTTCGCTATCCTGCCCGAGAAATCCGCCCTCCTAAGCAAGGCCTACAGTGGATGGACTACCACTGTATGAGCCTGGAAATAGTGAGGCAGTTTCCAAGTAGTGGGATCATTGCTAAAGCAGCCTTTTCCAGGAGAGATAATGCATCTCCGCCTCCACAAAGGTTTTGCTAACATAATAGATCGACTTTTGAATATCCTACTCTAATTAGATTAGTACAACACTTTTTGCGTGGTTCATCATAGCTAGGTACATGTACAGTATTTCTCCCATTACAGATCGGGATAAGATTGGGGCTTGGCTAAGTACAACTTTAGCTCATGAAAAGCCCTTTGGAATTCATCTGTCCATCGAAAATCCTTCCACATCATTAACAACTGGAAGAAGGTCAACACTTGTCTGTAGACCTAGAGATGAAATGATTAAGAGATGCTGTCATTCTCGTAAGGTGTAGGACCTCCTTGGATTCCGTGGGGTTTTAGGTTTTGCAATGCTATGATCTAGTCTAGGTTTACTTAAATACCCTGGTTTGTGACCAAATATCCTAGAACTTCCCCGAACTTACCCCGAAGATGCATATAGAGGCATTCAACTTTAGGCGATGCTTTTGAAGAGTTTCAAATGTTTACTTGAGATTCGAAATATGCTCTTTTACAGCTTTACTTTTCACCACCATATTGTCTATATAGGCTTCCAAATTCCTCCCTAATTGTCCTTGAACATTTTGGTAACCATCATTTGATATGTCGACCTCTCATTTTTCAATCCGAACAGCAAGACCCTATAGTGATAGTTACCTATGGGGTGATGAATGAGGTTTTCTCTTGGTCCTCGGGAAAGGGCTATTGATGGTAACCCTAGAAGCATCGAGAAAACTCATTCTTGGATGTCCAAGGTAGCATTGATAGGTTGATCAATTGGGTATATATCCTTGTTTTTTTTTTTTCTTTTTTTTTTTTCTTTTTTCTTTATTAGAAAATTTAATAATCAATAAAAATCATATCAAGCCATATTTAATGATTGATTGAAAAAAAAAATATATATAAATGGGCAACCTGCCTTCTTTTATAGGTCAAAGTGTACAACTCTAATAGCTAGCCAAAGCTATTTCAATCAGGAAAAAAAATCAAATTGTTATAAACAATTTATCATCAAATTTATATCAAGACATTCTTAATAATAAACTAAAAAAGATTGTTCTCTAAATCAAAATTGGGGGGATGAAAGCATCATATCACCATTGGAACCCAGGCCAAAATTGGCAAATGCCCCTTTCACACATACTTTCCAGCATTTTGCCCATTTTTCCAAACTAATTAGGGAAATGCCCCTGTTTTGAAACTCGATTTTCTAAAAATCAAATTCCAAATGTAAAACTCAATTTTTGGAACATCGAGTTATAGCGAACGTGGACTTAGAGATTTTTTTTTTTTTTTTTTTGAAACTCGAGTTCCATGTGAAGTACTCGAGTTCATGGAACTCAAGTTCCATTTAAATTTTTTCAAGGAACTCGAGTTCCATGAACTTAAGTACTTCACATGGAACTTGAGTTCATGGAAATCGAGTACTTTACATGGAACTCGAGTTCCAGGAAAAAAATAATTAATTAATTAATTAATTTTTCAGTTTGAACTCGAGTTCCAAAAAAAAAGATAAAATTAATTTTTCGGTTTACTATAACTCGATTGTCCAAAAATCGAGTTATAAATTGAAACTCAATTTTTAAAAATTTGAGTTTCAAAACAGGGGCATTTCCCTATTTAGTTTGGGAAATTGTGCAAAATGCTAGAAAGTTTGTGTGAAATGGGCATTTGACAATTTTCTCCTTGGAACCCATGTCATAAAACGCAAAATAATTTTAAAAATAATGTCTAAGCATATTTAATGATTGATTCTCAAACCATAATCATATAAAGAAGGGATGAATGAAAGACTTCAAAGCTCAGTCATAGGACAAGTATTGGTTGAATGTTTTATAAATCATTTGTTGGACTTAGGCAAGCAGTTGCCCGATCGAAATGATGGAGAGGCCATTCATCTGACCACAACTCCATGGCAAATGTATTTCGCTGGCTCTAGTACGCAAGGTGGTGCAGAGCAGGTATTGTTCTTATCTCTCTTAATGGTCTAGTTTCTCACCATTCATATTGCCATTTTTTCCTATGCACGAACAACATAGCTGACTATGAAGCCTTGCTTATCGAATTAGAACTAGCTACGGCAATGGGCATGCGATCCATCCATGTTAACGTTAATAAGGGTGATTCTCAACTAGTAGTGAAACAAGTCATTACTAAGTATCAGGTAATAGAAGCAAAGCAGCAACCATACACAAAAAGAGCCCTAGACTCGATTCGCCAAGTTTGATGAAATTTAGGTTGACCATGTACCTAGAAGGCCCAATGTTGAGGTAGGAAATCTAAAGACTTTAGTGTTTTATTTAAACACTAAAAGTAGTTGCTTTCTTCTTTCTTTCTTTTATTTTTTTGGTACATGTAGTAATATAATTTAGATTATTAAAAAAAATTTAAAAATAAATTTAAAAAAAAAAAAAAAAAGATTAGTTGAAGATTTTGGATTGTAATCAAATTGATATTATTTATCAACTTATAAATTATAATAAGAAAATGATTAAATGAAGAATATGGATTGAAGTGGTGTGTGAACAAGAAATTTAAAGATTTTTTTTTTTAAGTCACATTGTGTGAAGAGGAAATCCAAAAATTTTAGTGTTTTATTCAAACACTAAAAGTAGTTGCTTTTTTTTTTTTTAACCTTTTTTTTTATCCGTTTAGTAATAAAATTTAGAACAAAAGAAAAAAGGATTCGAGATTAAAAAAAAAAAAAAAGGATTAGTTGAAGATTTTAAATTGTACTCAAATTGATATTATTTATCAACTTATAAACTATAATGAGAAAATGATTGGATGAAGAATTTGGATTGTAATTAAATTAATGTTTTTATCAACTTAGAAATTATAGGAGAAGAAGATAAGAACAAAATATATATATATATATATATATGTGGGGGGGATTTTGGTCCCAGACCCTGCAGTCTATTTGTTTGCTTTGGATCCAAGGACCTCACGGCTTTGTCCTCTTTGCTAATGTGGAAGGCATGCTTATGCACTTTGTGCTTTTGCAACGTCCGTCCCACATGAGTAGTGGTACACTTATGCCTTGAGCTCTTGCTTATAAGGCATAGGTGGGGCGCTTCTCTAAGTGATGTGGGACGAACGTTGCAAAAGCACAAAGTGCATAAGCATGCCTTCCACACTCGCAAAGAGGACAAAGCCGTGAGGTCCTCGAATCCAAAGCGGACAAATAGACTGTGGGGTCTGGGACCAAAATCCCCCACCCCCCCCCCCCCACAATATATATATCTATATTTTTAAAAATATAAAAATATTTATGCAATTGGGTAAAACCATTTGGTATAATCACGGCTTCTAAGCCAACTTTTATTATATCGTATATTATATGATATAGAGAATAATATTAGTCATTTAAAATATATATATATATATATATATAACTAACAGAACTGGTTGTTGAAGAGTAATTTATTTTATTTTATTATAAATAAATAAAAGAGGCTGCACTTTCCCAATATTACCTCACCCTTTTTTTTTCTTTCTTTTTTTTTTTTGAGAAGAAAGTATTACCTCATTTAGATTGGAAAATTTTTCCATAATAATTATTTCAATTAACATTATTTTAAAATTATTTTGGAATCTAGCCTTAAAACTATTTTAAAAATGAAAACACGATCTTATTTTTAAAAGATTTCAGAAATTGTATTTATATAACACAATTTTTTAAAAATAAAGTAAAATGGTTTTATTCCCAGTAAATTAAAAACAATGTCAATTTTTTTAGGATAAAATATCATTTTTGTCTCTAAACTATTACAAAATTTTTTTTTTTTTTCATCCCTAAACTTTTGAAAACGTTATGACTTTCTTCCCTCTATTTATTTTCATTATTTTTTATAGAATACTGATGTGATATCCGATTTGGACTAATTTATTTTATTTTAAAAATATGGACACATGCCAAAGACTTTATTGGCTCACGTGGGAACATTTTTTTTAAAAGGCCAAAACGACCCCCACCAAAACTCCAAGTCTCAAGCATGCCGGCGTTAACCCAAAATCTTTAAACCATGAAAACCAACCACCCTCAGTCACTGAAAACCTCAAAGCAGCGTCCCTAATCGTTGTTAGTTTTTGCGCTGTCGAAGTTACATGCTTAGTGCTTACCATTTGCAGCAAACCAACCAAATTTATTAAAGCCACTCAAATACAACACATGGTTCATCGATGTGTGATGGAGTCTTCAACAATAGACACTAGGGACCACTAAATTGGTTTATATACATCTAATGGAGTCTTCAAGAACAATGTCTGATGGATTCTTCACAGTAGCACAACAACCCTAATAAGCCCATACCCATCAAGCTATAGAAATGGTATATATAGTAATTATATACATTCAAAAAGCTATAAAGCAAAAAAATAAACAAATTTTACCTTATAAGGGAGTGATTAAACGTCTAGGACATTGAAACTATTTTGCTGATTCTGGTCGCCAATTGGGCTGTTGTTGTGGGGGTTTTACGGATGGAAGGATTGAAGTTCCACTTCCAGGGAGTGAAAGGTGATTTTGGCCTTTTTATTTTTCTTTTTTAATTTTATTTTTCTTTTTTTAATGTTCCCACATGAGCCAATAAGTCTTTGCCACATGTCTATATTTTTTTAAATAAAATAAATTAGTCTAAATTCCAACATCAACACTCTATCAAGACACATAAGACAGAACTAACCAAAACGCACCAAGGGACGAAAATAAAAACTTTTTGCAAATAAAACTTTAGAAAGTTTAGAGACAAAAAGCAAACTTTTATAATAGTTTAAAAACGAAAATGATATTTTATCCTTTTTTTTATATTTAAAAATATAATATTTTGTAAATTTTTCCCACCTAGACCTGTTTTTTTTTTTTTTTTCCCCATGTTTTTCATTTCCCATATAAAATCACACTTTGGAAATACATTATACTCGTCTGTATACATATGAAAACAATGTTTCTGACAAAGTAACTAATCATTCATCTACACCTCTCCATTCCTTTAGTTTCTTTTCCAAAGAATTTATCCTCTTATAAAATTGGGATAAGAAAAAGTTAAAAATTAAAAAAAAAAATACATATATATATAGTAAACTATTATACATTTCAGCCACTAAACAAGATAAATGAACAGAAGGATGCAGTTTTACATACAAAACCCTCACATGAAAATCACAAATTGATGCATCCTTCCAAGCAAAAATTACAAAAATAATAATAATAATAATAATAATAATAATAAATAATGAAAAAAGAATTTGCAAATTACACTACTCTAAATGAAGCTCAAACCCCATGACATTAATTTAGCCCTGCAGTACTCGTGTTTGAATTTTTCATCTCAGGTGGAGGCTTCACATACTTCCCTATTACTTTTTGGTGAGTGCGCTTCCTAATCCTATCAATTTTGTCTTTACTTCTTTGCTTCCTATCTTCCTTTTGCCGATGCCGTAATTTCCTTTCTCGCTCATATACACCTTGCCAGAAGATCTCACCAGTGGATGGCCACAACCACCGTCTATTAGGATGCTCAGAATCAGCCTCCTCCGCCAAATCCTCATCCATGCTCTTTAGTGTCGCATATGAGAACCATCTAATCCACATTTGACCTCTCCGGCTCTTGAATTTATGGTGTTCCTGCATTACTCCTGTGTCGGGGTTCACATACACCATCCGCCTTGCACTGTGGTATGCCCAAACATTTATAAGTAGCTCAAGAAGCCGTGAATAGCACTGCTTATCCTGCAAATTGTAAACGATTATTCAATTACCACAAAATAGACCAATATCACACCTACCTTATAATTTGCGAAATTAAAATGTAAGAAAATCCATCCACACAAACAGTTTATTCCAAAGCATATAGTAATTTTCTTTTTCATTCATTTTCTTTTGTAATATATCTTTAGGGCCAATCAAGCAGGACTTCCAGAATTCAAGAAAAAAGCAAATTATGTGTCCATTTGACATAATTAATTTTACCAGCTCATTTTTGTTACTAATCATAGGTCTCACTGCACTTTTTGGTACTATTCATGGAACTCACTGTACTATTTTAACTAATTTTTACCTTTATCTACAGTACTTTCAGCAAAAAAATTTCAGTTTTAGCAAAATAAACAAATCCCAAACAAATCCTATGTAAGAATGGAAAATTAAATAAGTAGAAAAGTACTTTGGAAAAACTCAAATAACATTGTCCACTTGAATGGTGCTCGTCATACATATGTGCATCCAATGCATCTACAAACATTCTGCACATGGGATCATATCAACAGGTTAAAAAGTGAACAACTAGTACATAACTTTCTCATTACATGAAATAAGCAAGTAGTGCTAGAGAAACCAAGTTGTTCGTTATCCTACCTAGAAAACATCACAAACTCTAGGAAGGACCTAGTTGGCAAAGCCCAACTCTGCATGACAGACCATGTGCCGCCATCAACAGGCATGGGTGGTAAAGAATCCAAATCATGCTTTATGCCATACATCCTCTTAAGAGCCTCAGCAAAAGCGAACCTTCAATCATCAATGATGAAGAAAATCAGATTAAAATTTTAAACCACAGAGAGAGAGAGAGAGAGAGAATGGATATATACAGAATTATTCATACAATTAAAAATTTCATGTCACATTTTTTTTGCTGGTCTTACTTGCAATTTCCTGCATTTATAGCATCACAGAATGTCCAAAAATCCAGCTGCAAAGAGTTTCGTGGATCCAAATCCAACCGCACCCAAAAGTAGAGCGTGTCCCCATGCCTTTGAGTTTCGATAGCATCTAACAATGCATTTTCAGCAATTCTAGATAAAGATGCCTGTTTAAGCCCTCCACATTAGATATAAAACTGGATCTAAAGGCACGCATTGAAAAAAAATTTAAAACAAAAAAGTTACTTCATTGCTTTGCTTCACTAACCTGTGTGCGCGCGCACGCACATCCAACCCTTTGGTTGGAGGTTCAACATAGGTGGTGTTTTTTTATTTTATTAATGGTTCGTTTGGATTGAGAGAGAGGGAGAAAGAGTAGAGTATAATTGGCCCAAAATTAGTCTATTTTCAGCTAATTCTACTCTACTCCCCTTCACTCTCCTCCCTTCTCCCTCAATCTAAATGGGCCCTAAGTTCAAACTAATGACCTCCGCTTCATGAAGCATGGTCCCTAGCCGATTGTGCTACCCCTTGGAGTAACAAATGTGCTGTAATTTATTTCTTTAACAATTTAACTGTATTCACTTTTTCTTTCCACCATCACATCAAAAACAAAAAGGAGTTTCATGTACTATCATATGACATTTTAAGAATCACATAAGTCACATAATACAATGATTGCAGTGAGGTGATTCATGAAGCATGGTCCCTAGCTGATTGTACTACCCCTTGGAGTAACAAATAAGCTGTAATTTATTTCTTTAACAATTTAACTGTATTCACTTTTTCTTGTATGTTTGAAAACTGATCACAGCTCAAAATTTAATAATTATAAAGGTAATTATAAGAGGCATGAATGATCACAAAACTCAAGTAAAAAACACTAGGGACGCATATTGCACCACCACCACTAACAGCAACTACAAAGCATTAGTTTCAAAAATTTTGGAGTCGGCTACTAATCCTCAACAGATTAGTTAAGGTTGGCCACATATTCCACCATCCCATCAAAAACAAAAAGGAGTTTCATGTACTATCATATGACATTTTAAGAATCACATAATACAATGATTGCAGTAAGGTGATCCATGTTGCCATCCTAGTAAGACCTGGAAGTTCAATGACAACAAGAACAGTCAAGATAGACCAGTCATTTTCTGACATGACTTATAATATCATCACATGACACAGCCCACTGTTTTAACTTACAAGATTGATGGGTCATAGAAAATGCAAAAATGGCCGCTAGTTAGATGTTTAAAAATATGTTGAAATCAAGTGTTTTTTCACTCTAGAGAGAGTAAAGACTTAAAAAAGAAAAAGGTACTCTAGAGCAGGTCCATTTTAAAAACAATAGGGATAAAGCAATATAAAGAGCATTAACAAACCTTCCGTGCTGTTGCTCTCCAAGACTGAAACCCAATCCAAGCATTCTTATGAACACGGTCGATCCGATTTGCAATTGCAAAAAAGGCTCCATATTCACCAAGTATATCTCGATAGTAAGGGTTATCAAGAAGTGGAAGACGAGCAGATGCATCAATATCTTCTGCCCCAGGTCTTCGGCCTTTAGTGGACTGCAAGTACCCAGTCCATGTACACATATGAGATTGAATGTAATAGCTCATCTCATCCAACTTCAACTTAAGAGAAACAAGTACAATAACTATTAGATAAGTATTAAGGCCTGCTCAAGTAGAGTACAAAGGTGGCCAGGAAAAAAAAAACCCATACACACACACACACACACATCCCCAAGGAACACATCTAGAAAGCAAATTTGCATACTACAAATGGTTGTCTGGAAAGAATTGCAAAAGCATATAAAAGAAGAAGAGCAACTATTGAACCTACCAACCCCCATGCTCAAGAGAAAGCATACTATTGAACTCTGAATCTTATATTGCTAAACAAGGTATATATAATATTGACACGAAATGAGACTATTACCAAAAAAATAAAAAATAAAAACCAATGCCAAATTGCATAGAAGAATGACTACAATTTTTCTGGCATACCATTTCGAAGGCTGCATTTGTTTCACCTGAAAATATTTTCAAGTGAAAAGTTTTCCAGAGAATAAAATATTTTCAAGTGTTTGGTTGCGTTCCTAAAAATTCTTCAAAGAATATTTTAAGAGTGTTTGTTTGCATTCCTAAAAATGCTCCAAAAAACAGATTTTCTACTACTTTCCCACAATTTCTCAGCTCCCAAACTGGCATCACATAATAAACAAATTCAGAAATTAAAATTTACAACCAAAACCAACAAAAATTCACAAGCAGATATGCAGGTAGACAGAACACCAAACTGGCATCCCCTGGGTGAATGACAGCGACATAGAGGGGTGACGGGACAAGGTGGCAGTTACGAGGACGAGGCAGAGCAGCCATGAGGATGAGGCGCGAAATCTAGGGATGGGGTTGGGTGGGTCACAGAGGTCGGCTGGGTCTAGTAGTGGGTGTGGCTGGGTGGAGTGGTTCTGCTGCTCAAATGTGAAGGACTCTTGGCGTGTAAAATTTTATGACTGAAATAAGGGCAAAAAACGTTTTACGCCAAAACAACCCATATTTTACAGTCAACCCAGTATAATTTCAGTCACCCCAAACATCTGCAAATACTGAAAATATTTTCTGGAAATCAATCTCAGGTGAAACAAACGCAGCTTAAGATTGACATTTTTTGTTGGAAAAAAAAATAATTTGTAATTCCATATTAATATAAATGTATGAACCTTCAAGTCTACAACTATGTCTGTTACAAGGAAAAAAGTGAAAGAACATGCTTGGTAACTCACCAGCCCAATCCCGCGATAAAGAGAAGAAAGGTGTAGGAAAGGCCAGGTACCCTCCCCAAAGTACGGTTCATAAATGCTCAATGGCTGACCAGTCCTTTCAAGCTCCCCCTCATCCCTTTCATGCAAATCCTGCTTAGATCTATCAGCCTTTTTGGCACTTCGATATACTTCCTCCCAGGTTCCATGAGACTGATCAGATCTATCCTTCAACTTCATCAAATACCAAATAATGTGAGTTTTCAAACACACACACACACACAAATATTGGATAAAGGTCATCAAAATTATTTACCAATATATTACACAAAAAATACATAATTTCACAGGACATCACTTACCTCTTCTTCCTCTTTTCTTTTTCTGGCATTAGCAATCTCAATGTTTTTCTCTTCCTCCCATATGCTATATAAAAAAGGTCCATCATCAGCACTAAGTGGTCTATCTGTTGGAGCATTGTTCCACTGCTGCTCAAACTTGTCTAAAAATGTGTAACTTCTCAAAGTACAGTTAATATATGTTGAATTTGATAGTGCTTCAAATAAATGCCATTGCCATTTTTCCTTAAATTTGAGAGGCATTTTTGCAACATCCTTAGGAGGAGCAACTTCTGATGGGAGCTTGAGAACATTTACAAGGAGTGATGCATATCCCTCAACAGTTTCTGAAACCATCAGGTTTCTTGCAGTACTTCTTCCTATAGAGGCAATATTGCGAGCTAGCGATGATAGTTTTCCATTTGAGAACACTTGCCTTATAACTTGTGTCAAAAACTTAGGATTCTCCTTAGGGAAAAGATAGCCATTCACCCTGTCATCAACCTAGTTGTTATTGCCAATGCAGTTAGTAGTTTGATTAGGAAAACAGTTGAAACAAACTGATTATTCAAAATGAGAAAACTATTGGAAGGCATGAAGTTTGAGATGCCTTATAAGCAATTACGCTAGCTGTCTAGCATGGCAACATATTAGAAATGAATACCCACAGTTAATTAGGTCCTGCCTTGAGATTCCTTACATCAAAAATTCCTTCTTTTTTTTTTTTTATAGGTCCTTATTCCAAAAATTCTATGGCTGGTAGATAGGCTTAGCTACATGAATTTAAGATAAACAACTCAAGGTGACTTTTTTTTGGGGAAGCCTCAGGTTGATTTTTCATACTAAAATAAACTTACTATCTAACAAAACCTTTCCACAAGGGTCTCCAAGCCAACTAGTTAGAAGAATGCTGAAGGTACAAAATTTAATTTTTTGTGTTAAAAAAATGGACTGTCAATATTGCTAAATTACCGATTGTCCCAAAAACTTAAATTATTGAGATAAGGTAAATTTAATCATTCAACCATACAATTCTAACACTTCCCCTCACGTTTGGCCCGCATGAGAATTTAAATGGGAGGTAGAATAGAGAAGGCAATGATAGAACTTAGGATTCCTTGCTCCGATACCATGTTAAATTATCGATTGTCCCAAAAGTTTAAACTATTGGGATATGATAAATTTAATTATTTAAACAAACAATTCTAACAAACACTTCTTATAGTACTCTTCAGAATATAAGGAATAAAGTTTCATTTACTGTAAGGCCAGCCATGGGCATTTAAAAGAATATTTGTTCATGAAATCACTAGACCTCAAATGAGGATGTTGGTAGATGAGAGGCAGGGGAAAAAAAATTAAAAATAACATAAGAAATGAACAAATCAAGAGCTACCACACTGGTAAATACAAGTGTCCTTAAGTCAAAGGCCTAAAAAGGAACAAGAAGACAGAAAAGAACCAGGTTCAAGTCTTTGGTAGACAGGAAAATAACAATTTTAAAGACAACAACCTAAAGTATTGGGGACACGTATTTGCAGAGCTGAATTGAGATTATGAATGCATTATCCTCCCATGAAACTTTTGTTATTTACTGTATACACTTAGTTGCTTTGGAACATATATGTGTGTGTTGATCAGAGTTGGTGTGTGAAGAGATGAGAACAGCATTTAGAAACATACATATTTCCTTATCATGGAGAGGTCTGGGGCAATGATTGGCTTCTCGAAGCACATGGCTTTCATTAAAACTTCTGGAAAAGATTGCTCTTCAAGGAAGGATCCATATATCACAAGATCAGCCGTGCTTAAAACATTGTCTGCATCCACATCAATAGCTTTGTGCTTTACAATGCCACTTGGATATGTCAAGTTAATAGCAATTTCCTACCGACAACAAGATAGCCAATAAGATGATGACTAAATCTATCCAAAAATATTAGAACCACACTTCAGCAGATATTTACCTCAAATACCACGCCGTAGTTACTTGTTGAATCCCCACTTAGAATCACAATTTTGAGATTAGAATTGGAATTATTATCCAAAGGGAAGTCTGAAAGAACCGGTAATAAAGCCTGTAAGATGATGGCATGCTCCAACCACAAACCCCTATACATAAATTGGCTTCCCACAATGGCTATAACAGCATCTTCAAGCTCATAACCCATCTTGACACGCAGATTATCTTTGCGTAAGGCCATTACAGAGTCAGCTTCCCATGCTTCAGCAGGAGTACCCGGAATAACAAAAAAGTTTCCAACATCAAATGTGGAGTAAATCATCTGTTGAAAGACCAGAATGATATAAGACCACTAGAAATAAGTGCCAACTTTTATTGGGGCCAAAAACTCACTTATCCAAAAAGAGTGCTAATTTCAGAACCAATTTCAATGCTTTGTTAATTAGACAATGAACAAGTTATCATCGGCTCACTTTATTTATAAACTAGGATGCTTTCTCAATGTCACATGAGTTTTATTGGCATATGGTTTCCAGACTGCACACTTAGATCTCACGAGTCATTTACTCTATCCAAATTTAAAAACATAGGAAATTGAAAAACCAAGAATGGTGCGGAACAAGGAATTTAAAGAGGATTTAGATTTCTTTCTTTAGTTTAAATAAGTTGAATGCAGTATGAAAAAATAAAAAAAATAAAATCCTATTGATTAAAAAATTTATGGAGGAGGTTTAGATTTATTAATATATGGATTTGAAACTAATGGATCATTTCGATCAAGGAATTTAAAGAGGATTTAGATTTCATTCTTTAGTTTAAATAACATGAATGGAGTATGAAATGAAATAAATAAATAAATAAAATAAAATCCTATTGATTAAATTTATTGAGGTTTAGATTTATTAATACATGGATTTGATACGACTAAGTGTTAGAGGTCATTTCAAATCCATAATATTACAAGTGTTTTTGTTCGAACAAATCTCTAAAACTCACATCATAATAAGGTGTTAAATTTATATCAAGCAATTTATATTAACAATTATTTTTCAAATCCCTTGATTTTAAATCCTAAAATCCAAACGCAACCCAAAGGAGTTTTATCACTGGATGCCAGAAATCACCCATTCCATGTGTACTAAATGTAAACAGATTATCAACAAGAATGAGCGTCTACAAGAATTTCCTGTTAAATATTACCGGAAGGATATAGTTTGGAAAGACAACAACACTAGAGCGGTTGAAGATTCTTTTCCAATCATTTAAAAGATTGATATGACCACTTGAAATATATTTTCTTGAACGAGTAGCAAGCGATCTTTCATGGATGGTCCATATCAGAGGTAATGACTTGAAAGGTTCCTGCACAAAACTGTAACAAGTAAAATCATTCTATTAATTGGATAAGCACAATGCTGATGAGAAGAAATCTTAAGCATCATTGGCAACATACTTAGAAATATTTCAATAAAACTAAGGAAAATTAAAACACACAAATAAGAAACAAATGAAACAAAAATGGAACAAAATCAGTGTGATTACATTAACTAGCAAAAGAGTCAATGAGTTTTCCTTATTAACCTTTTACAATAACAGAAGCTTCCACACTTAATTCGTAACAATCTAATGAAGAAGCTCTCTCATTTTTATTTTTATTTTTATTTTTATCGGTGAAGAAGTTCTCATTATTAATAATGCAAAAGGATAGTTGAGAGCTCACTATCTCAAGCAATCACATTCTTGCTATGTTTGTCTCCTCAAGAAAACTATATAACCAAGATTTTGTTCTCCCTATAAAAGAGTGGAAGAAATTTTTCACACTGGCGACATTAGTGCCAGAGATGATTCTGTGTCTGAACCAACAATGCACATTTGCAAGATAAAATGACACATATTATTGACTACGCAAACACAGCATTATCTTCCATGCCCAAAATATCAAACAATGTTTTCAAGACTCCTAAATAAAAATTATCTCAGGCCTCAGCAGACATGGGTACCCCTTGGCACCACATTGTCAAGCCATCTGTTGTCATCCACACTTGTGCAGACAACCAAGAGACCCTAAGCTACATAATATAAGGTCAATTCTGGTCCATGTCAAAGCCTCTGGTCCATCACAGATATCTGCCTAATCATTATAGTCTATGTGACGCAAGACAAGTAGAACAAAATTAAACAATAGGAAAATAAAAGATAGGAACCTAGGAGTCAACACCTTGGCTTGCTTGGAGTCGGCAACAAGTGAGGAAAACCACTAAAAGTCAGTACTTAGGGTTGGTTGGAGTCAGCACTAGACCACAACCAAAAGGAAACTTTTAATTCATCCAAAAAATCGTATCTAAAATTGAGTACAATAGTTTGCTTATATTGGAAAAACTTTTTTTTTATAACTAACTTATATAGGAAAAACTAAACCTAATGCGTAGGAAACCCTACTCATTGAATGACAGAAATACCCTTCACTTTTAAATAAAAATACAAACTAACCTAATTAAATACTAGGGCCTAAAATAAAAATACACTTGATGTTCAAAAACAAATATTAATAAATTATAATAAAATTCTCCTTGTGCATACCACATCCCTATACCTCATTACCAAGACCACAACAATGTGCTAGATAGACAATTTCCCAGTTCCCACCCAACTTTTAAACCAATATTTAAAAGAAGGCATAAGTATATTTGTTTTTTTTTTTTAAACAAAGTTTCTCTCCAAACTAGTTTGGAAAGAAACTCTCCAAACTTCTCATATATTTCTTTTTTGGATATGAATTTTGAAAATCTAACTGTTGAATTTTATGTTCCTTATGTTCTTAACATGCATATCAAATTTCACTCAAATCGGATATTATTTACTATTTGATCAATTAACTTATTTTTTATATACAATTTTAGATTACAAAAACTTGAAATTATAACATTTATTTGATAACATAGCAATTGATCTTTGATTTTCTTGAAATTTTGTAAGCATTAAAGATGTAATAAGAACATATAATCTAACGGTTAGATTTTCAAAATTCACACTCAATATAAATATATATGATGAGTTTGTAGGGTTTCTCTCCAAACTAGTTTGGAGAGAAACTTTGTTCTTTTTTTTCTAATCATCAATAAGTATATTTGTAATTATTGAACACTCAAATGATAAATGCTTTTATTAAAAAAACTACTGGAGAATCATCTATATGTACTTCTCTCTTTGTTCCTTTATGTTTTAAAAAATCTGATGCTATTATAGTGATACAGTATCATCACCTCTAATAGTTTTCCAAACCAGTTTCTATACTGAAGAAATTTTAGAAGGGAGAGTGCAGAGAGTTCATGTGACCACAATAACTTGAAGTTTATTGTTTCAAAAACATAGATAAAATCATAAAATAACTAATCTTACCATGAAAAGACACCTCTGGCTTCAAAAGAGTTCACAAGTATGCCATCATAGCTGCAAAATATATACATTCTTGTTATATGTCCAAAAGTTACCAGATCCAATAAACTGAACCACATTCATATACTCCAACCAACAACTCAATAATTACATTTTATATATTTAGTAATAATTGCATAGTCACCTTGATCAAATTTCAATAAGCATTTAATTTAATATTACACAAAACTAAATGATATTGGATAACATCAATTTCATTTGCATGAGAATCATGACAGAAGACCAAAAAATCTATTCGTAATTAAGGCTGTGTTTGTTTTGGGTGAAAAGCATTTCCGGAAATGCTTTTCTGAATTTACGGGTGTTTGGTTGCACTGAAAAATCGATTTTCCGGAAATTAATTTCCGTTGACTGTCGGTCAGAGGTGAAAATGGATTCCGTTCCTATTTTCACTTCAAATCCTATTTTCCGGAAAATCCAAAAACAGAGAGCACGAAGAGGGAGAGGGAGAAAGAAACAGAGAGCATGAAGAGGGAGAGGGAGAAAGAAACAGAGAGCCCAACGCCATCGTCGATCCAAGCCCAGCGCCCATCGCCGGCGGCCACGAACCGCCGATCCAAGCCGAGAGACCATCGCCGACGACCACGAACCCACGATCGCGCCTTCGATCCAGTCGCACCTTCGATCGCGCCTTCGATCCAGTTGCACCTTCGATCGCGCCGCGCCGTCGCCGTCGATCGTCGATCCTTCAAACCCAGCGCTCTTCGCACCGGCGAGTCGCACCGCGCCGTGCCGTCGATCGTCGTCTTCCTCGATCTCTCCGTTTTTTTTTTTTTAAGTTTGATTGTTGTTTTTGTTTTTTTTTTTTATGAACTGATTGTTGTTGTGGTTGTTGTGTTGTTGTTGCCGGAATTTGGTGGTGTTGTTGTTATTGTTGTGTTGTTGCCGGAATTTGTTGTGTTGTTGAGAAAATGTGAAAAATTTTCCGGAAAATAGCATTTTTAGAATACATCCAAACACATGAAAATATTTTCCACAACAATTTTCATAATTCAACCAAACGCTTAAAAATATTTTTCTTTTCCGGAAAATAACATTTCCGGAAAATATGTATTTTCCGGAAAACGTTTTACACGAAACAAACACAGCCTAATTGATCACCAATTCAGAAAAATCAAATCATAGATGTTAACATAGATTTTTTTCACTGAACACTGAACAACAGCCCATCAAATGTCAAATGTATTGAAACAACTTTAACATCATTTCAACATTCCTTGGTAAGATTAAGTTAGAGCAGAGTGCTAGTTTTCCTTGTTTTTTCTTTTTCTTTTTTGTTATAAATTATTTTTATTAAATGAACTGACTGCTCTTTCTGGGAACCAGAGCAAAATAATTCTTAATTTTGCTTCAATCTAAACAAAATCCCCTAGATAAATTATTTTTTCTTAAGTTCAAGGTACATTGGAAAAGTAGTATGAGACACGTACTTTAACCAATCAACAAAAATCCCTGTCTTATCAAATGCTTGAATAATGGTGACTGGAATTCCTATTGTTCTCCAAACATCATGCACAGGACCATCTTCAAGCGAATAAACCTGCAAAATTAACAGAAATCTCTGATATAAAATTTATAAAAATTCCATTTATAACTTTATGGGCAAGTCTCTCATGACAAGTCAACAATCAAAGAAACATCTTATAGTCATTTGCCTCCATTGCTAAGGGCATATAATTCTTTGGACAAAAAGGAAATTCTATAAGAGTATACAACATGGAATGAGTTACAAGTTACAGCCACTAAATGACTACTGCCAATTTGAATTTCTTTTCTATTTTCACAGAAGTGAGGAAGTTGGGGTATAAAATCTGAATCTCATATGTTTTACTTACAACAGGTAAATAAATCAATATTTAAAGATCCCAGAACATATATCTAGTCCTCATGCTCACAATTACTGTCCCAAATTAGGCCAATCTTTCAAATTTTCATAGCCTGGCAGTCATTTGATTCAATCATATTTCCATCAAATTCAAATTGTGGTCAAATTATTGATTTTCATCACTCCATCTATCATTTCCTTCAAACCCTACCATGTACTAGAGCTTTTATACCATTCTGTATGTCCTGAAAATTTTATGGCAAAATTTTCTTTCACGACATACATAAGTTTCACAGGTAAGGATGTGTAGAACATTATGAGTTAGGGAAAGACAAGGCCAAGAGACCAACTACAAAACAATTTGAAACTTGCAATAAATTCTCTATAAATTTTTATGGTATTCCAGTAGACCATTAAGATGATTTGATTTTAAATTTTAATGAAGAGGTAGCAGGAAAAGCATTTAATAAGATGGCTGCAAATATTCCAGTAAGTTAATTTTGCTATTCAATTCAAGTAAAATTGCTATATACCCCTTCTAATCTCATTTTCCATCAAGAAGGAAAAAAAAAAAAAAAAAAAACCTTGATTTCCCTAGCATAAAAGTGAGTAACCATTATGAATTCGATAGGTCCAAGGTTAACAGCAATAACATAGGTCTAATTTACTTATCAAAAAAAAAAAAAATGGTCCAATTCACTTCTAATTCCTACAATTGCCAATGACTAAGAACCAGAATATCAAGAACAATATCAGAACACTAAGAGTGGATTACAGTCGCCTAAGCAAGAATCAAGTGATAATTTGAGAATTAGGATTCAAGCCTAAATGCCATTTGTAACACTTGGTTAAAATCTATCCCATGCCTCTGCACTACTCAGCTAGTGATGTTGCAGTCATCGCTCAAGTAAAAATGCCATAGTCCTAGAAAAATTGTTTACTCTCTTCACAACCACACTCCAAACGTAAAAGTACAAGAACACATACAAATGAAACTACCTGAAATTCATAGCCAATCTCCTGCAAAGCAACTGCAACTGTCACCATCAGTAATTTTTGTGAATCAACCAACAGATCTGCAAAAACCTTTAAGTAGAAAATGAAAAAAAAAAAAAAAACAGTCACGCACCCCAAAGAAGCAAAGGATCCTCCAAAGTAGTTAATCTCACTATAGAAAAAGTAAACATCAAACCACACAATACCATTGATCAAACAAACAAACAAAAATGTAAGAACCCACAAATAGTTCTGACAATAATTGAATACTGACCATTGCAAGCTGGGGTTTTCTGTAGGAAAAACGCTGTTTTGTCCTGTTGAATGCAGGAGAATAGAGAATAGCCTCTCTAGCTTCTCTTTGAAATTTGTCCAAAAGCTTTGAAGGCTCAAATCTAATATCCTCCCCAAAATCCAACACACCCATCTCCTTCAGAAACTTGAAATCCCCAGAACTGACTTCCACATTATCTTGCAATGAAGAATTCCCAGACTTTTCCACAGAACCAGGCAGAAACATCTGGAAGAGCACCACAAAGAAGAGGAACACAGCCACAGTACAAATCCATTGCAGGTAATCTAGCTTCTTGAAAAGCAAGAACCTTGAGAACCTTGATCTGGGTCTCTGTGAAAATGGGTGCCTCTCAGTTCTAACAGAAGAGAAAGACCTGAAACGGTTGTCTCTTTTCAATGGAATCCCAGTTTCCAAAGAACCCATTTAGAGTCCCATCAAAATAAAGGAAAACACAGCTTCAAAATTGACAAGAACACATCAAAGTCAGCTCTTCTTATAGTGTTCTTCTTCTCAGTACAAAACAAAAAGAAGACAAAGAAAGATTACACGGGAGGGGGAGGTTTGTGTTGTGATGTTAATAAACAAGCTTGAGGTGAAAGGTCAGAGAAAGAGAGGATTCATTGGGGTCATCATATTCATAATAATAGGGATGATGATGATGGCGTGTATTTGGTCATAGTCATAGACACATAGACTCTTTTTTTTTTTTGTTTTTCAACCAGAGGTTTTTACAGTACTTTTAGTTACTGATCAGAGACTTGTGTAAAAGATTGGAGAAACTAGTTTTTCAAATTTTTTTTTTTTTTGTTTTTTTTTTTGGGTGAAATCAAATGTTAGAATAGAAGTAGTAGAAAGAAAGAAGCAGTAGAAAAAGCAAACACTGAAACAGCTACAAATTCGGGAGGGGACAATCTAAAATCTAATAGAACCTCATTTGTAGCGTGTGGTGTCTCAAATTACAAGTTTGTTCACAAGGATAGCCTAATCCCATCTGTTTAAGTATTAATTTCACTATTCACTGTTTTTAACTTATCTATACTTATAGCCAATCGATACTTGCATTCTGAAATTTTGATTGGCTTATATTTTATATTTTTAAATGAATTCTAATTATTTAGTTCTTTAGAAAAACAAAATATGCCAATAGCCAATCCCCTGTCCTTACTCCTTATAAATTGTCAAATTATTAAAAAAAATTAAAAATTTTAAATAAATAAAAAAGAGTAAAAGAATTATTAGTCCAACTCCCAAATATGATTTCTTGATTTGATAAAAAGTGAACTAAAGAGATCTAAAATTTATACTGTTTATCCAAGAGTTAGGCCACTTTGGATATTCACCACTATAAATTTCAAAAAAAAAAAACATTTTCCCCTCTTTCCATGTATGTGTTAAAAATACTTAGTATTCTCAAATAAAAAAAAAAAAAGGTTGCTTAAAATCAATACTATACATTAGCATGATAATTTGTCAATAACCTTTTAAGTTAGATGATATCTTCTTATGCTTTTTTTTTTTTTTAAATAGACATATTCTTATGTTCTTATTATTTTTAATGAACGATTTTATATTCAACTTCTTCTTTTTTTCTTTGAAAAAAAATGTGGTTTTAAATCATTAGAGAGTGATTGTGGTATATATATATATATATATATAATTGGGTAAAATAAGTATTTGGTCCCTATCCTATACACTATATTTCAATTTGATCCCTAACCTTGCAATTGTGTCAATTTGGTCCCTAAACTTTTAGTACCATGTCAATTTAGTTTCTACCGTTATCTTTTTTATGAAAATTGATAACATGTTTAATAGCCAAAATAAAAAATTAGCTTCTGTTTATTTTATTTTATTTTATTTTTTGATAGGAATTAGCTTCTGTTTATATGACAATAAACTTAAATTTTATTTTGATCATTTGTCATGTCAACAATTTTTATCTAAGATAAAACCAAAAAAAAAAAAATTAACACGATATTGAAATGTTAAAGACTAAATTCACACCATTGAAATATAGTATAAAAATTAAAGATTAAATGTGTAGTTTACTCTTTATAATTTTAACTATTTTACAAAGTTATATAAGTTTGTACAAATAAATGTCAATGTCAATATCTTTACTACTATTCATTTTGCAATAAATATCACAAACTCAAATGCGTGTACTTATAATATTCAATGATTCCCTATTTATACTTTCTCAAAAAAAAAAAGAAAAAAAAAAAGAGAGTTTACAATTTAAAAAAATAGAGAATAAATGTATGGTTCTCTTGGGTTCCTTCTTCCCTAAGATTCTGGATAGAGATAATTCCAGACCATATGGTATTTTTGGGTAAAAAAGATGATTTTTTTTTTTTTTTTGATAACCAAAGATGATGTTCAGTAAACATAAAAAAAAATTAGCGATATCCTTTGTTTTTATGGAATTGATAACTTTTTTTAAATAAAAAAATGGAACAAATATGTGGTTGGCACATGGCAGACTCGATTTTAACTATACACCCAAAAAATAAAAAATGACAAGATTTTTTTTTTTTTTTTTTTTGATAAGAAAAATGACAAGATTTTAATCTTTAAATAAACAGTAAAAACTGCTTTAAATTGGATAACAACAAAGTTTTGATCCTTTTATTTAATTTAGAAGCAGGGAAAAGCAAACTGTCTTATCATAAAAGAACAAACTCATAAAAAAATATTTTCAAAAAAAACAAAAAAGAAATCAATTAATAAAAATAAACTATTATAACAGTTTGACAACTGGAGCAGTTGCAATAATTACCTGTCTCGCACAGAGATGGGCACTTCATTTTCTTTTGCGAGTGCTTACTTTTTTTGGCTTAAGACTTCTACAGTGCTACTTTCCTCTTGTGATGTCTACGGCCATTTGTTAATGTTGGTCTTATTTGCATTTTTTAAAAATACTGTAAATAAAAAAAATGTATGAAAATATGTATAATATTGTTTAAATATTAATAATTGTTACTCAAAACACCCTATCAAACAACCCCTAACCTTGCAAATCTCATCTTTCCCAGATTCAGAATTTTATTAATATTTAATAGTTGAATATTTCCAACTTTCCCAACCCCATTTAACATTAAATATTTACACAACTTTTTTTCCCCATATATTCCCGTCAGATTTCTCTATAAATATCAGAGGATAAACAACTTATTATTTATGTCCAAATCATTAATCCAGATTGAGCTGTTATTTTTTATCCACTATTTCAATCTAGGAGCGCTTGTTCATAGCTTAATTTAAACCTTATATTAAAAGCATGCAATTGGTGATAATTCCTTAGTCTCTTCATTGCTAACTAGAATTCATAAATTGCTCAGTCGGATGACAGTTCAGCGTTTGTAGTCCAACGGTTAGGATAATTGCCTTCCAAGCAATAGACCCGGGTTCGACTCCCGGCAAACGCACGTGTTTGAAGGAAATTTTCTTTTGTCCCTTCATTTGAGATTTCTTACGTTTTTTCAGTTTGCAAAGTACAAGTAATCAAGTATGTTGTAACACACTTTCAATAAAAAGCTAAATAAGGTGTTTCTAAATAGACAAAAATCCAAGAAATATGATTTCATTTTCAATAAAACTAAAATCACAACAAAATTTCACATCCCTAATTTGTCTACTAACTCATTCACGATTACACCATAATCTACAATTTAATTCTATTTTAATGGTTCATGTATGAAATGATAGACAATTTTGAAATTGTTGTGAAAATCATCTCATATCTCTTGTTCCATTTTAACCCAAGAAATTAAGGAAGTGCTTTAGTCCTTGAAACCCTTTAAAGCTCCTAGTCCATATGGGCTTCATGTTGGGTTCTTTCATTGTTTCTGGCTGCTAGTTGAAACTTCGGTAATAGAAATAGTTTAAGGAGTTTTTTTAAAGTGGAAGAGTTCCTCACTTCATCAATAAAACTCTTATTACACTTATCCCAAAGCACTATGGAGTAGATTGTCTTTGCAGCTTTCAGCCAATCAATTTATGCAACACTATGTATAAGGTTATCATGAAGATAATTGTTGCAAGATTTGTCAAATTTCATAGCTTCTATGCAAACCACCTTTGTCCTAGGTAGAAAAGGCATTGAAAATTTTGTCATTGTCCAAGAACTTCTACATACCATGAGCTCTAAGAAAGGCAATGTGGGGTACATAGCTCTAAAGATTGATCTTGAGAAGGTGAAAGCCCAACGAAGGCCTATGCTAAAGTGAGAAAGAAAGTACGTTAAGGTTACGAAGTAAGGTCAGCTGGTTAAGGAAAGCTCAGGTTATAAAATCACTTAGCCGTTAATGAATTAATTAAGTAGTAATAAGGTGTCAGTACGGAGTTGCGTCAGCTGTAGATATAGACTAGGTTATAAGGAACGGAGTCTTAAACTATGGACCGAGACTATACTAAGGAACAAGGAAGCTTGACTGAGCAAAGAAGTCAAGGAAGGAAGCTGCTTCTCTAAAAGCCCCCTTGAATAGGAGAGGAGGGCGGAGGCTTTTTGAAAAAGTCTTTTTTTTGTCTTATGACAGATTAAAATGGAGCCTTATTGATTGCTATTGTTCAACATTCCAAAATACTTTGTGAATGTGATCATGGGTTGTGTTTCCTCATATAGTGTTGCTGTGCTTTTTAATGGAGGAGCTTTAGAGGAGTCCCAACCTTCTCAGAACATTAGACAAGGTGACCCCCTATCCTCATACTTATTCATTATGTGTATGGAAGTTCTTGGTTTCCTAATAAAAGACAAATGTGACTCTGAGCTATAGGACTTGGTCACTTAGTCTTCTCGTCAAAGCTTGAGCCAATATGTGTGATCTTTTCTGGATTAGATTCGTTCAAGGGGATGTCTTCTAATTCTTTTATCGACTCAAAGGTTGCCCTCCTTTCTTCAATGTTCATGGTTGATAATCGTTCGACTATCTCTAACATAGCCAGATAGCACTCCCTAGCTATTAGTTGATCTCCCTGAGCTTCTTCTATCCTATACTCTATTGGGAACTTGATTGCTAGATGGTAAGTGGGCGTTGTTGCTCTCCATGTATTCAAACTAGGTTGCCCTATAATGGTATTGTAAAAGGACAAATAGTCCACAACAAGGAAATTCCCTTCCTTTGTGATTTGTCGTGGATAAGACCCAACAACAATTGGCAGGGAGATTGTTCCCATGGGATAAAATTTTGTTCCTCCAATGCCTATCAGGGGGCACTTGCTAGACAAAGTCATTCCTTGTTAATCCCCATTTGTTTGAAGGCTGGATAATAAAGAATGCTCACTAAACTCCCATTGTATACTAACACTTTCTTTGTGATGAAGTCAGCTATTGTCAAAGTGATGATTATAGCATCGTCGTGAGGATGATGTAATCTTTTTGCATCCTCTTCTGGAAAAGATACTGTAGGCTTATCCATCTTGGGTACCTTCGGTGGACAACTGCACTGCACGAAGATAAGTCTTCTTTGATTTAAACAACCCTTTTATTGACATTCCTCCTACTATCATCCTTATCTCTCTAAGAGAAGGTCTCGGTGGTTCTTTTGCTTTGCTCTTCAGCAACTGTCTTTTTTCCCTTTAATCTCGTCCAACAAAGTTCTTCAACTCCCCTTGCTTGAATAGGGCCTCAATCTATTACTTTAAGTCATAACACTCGTCGATCTCATGTCCATGGTCATGATATAATTGACAATATTTATTCTTTGATTGCTTGCTAAGGTCTCCCTTCAACTTTTCTGGCCATCTTAAAGATGGATCGTCCTTGATCTACATGAACACTTGATTGAGTGAAGTATTTAGGGGGGGGGGGGGTGTAGCTTGAGTATCGTCATGTGGACAATCCTGCTATATTTGCTATATTTCTTGTTAGACATTTTGGCCTTTTACTAACGAGGCCTCAAGTCTAGATGTGGCATGTAGTCTGGATGTAGAATATAGAATGGACGAGAACCTAAATCCATTCACTCAAAATTCTTTTTCACTTTCTTTACAATAATAGTGTGCTCCGCATTAATGAAGCTCTATGCTAAGTGCAACAAATTTGCCATCATTCGAGGGTCTCTATCAAATATACAGAAAATGAACGACTCTAAGAAGACTCCATTTTGGAAAGCGGTTACGAGCATTTTATCTTCAAATTTGTCTACCAACAAAGTCTCCTTATTGAAACATTTGATGAAAGACTACAAACTTTCGTTGTCTCCCTGTTCTATCTGCAACAAACTAGATGTTGGACGCTTATGTCATTAGCCTCCAATGAAATTGTTAACAAAGGACTTGCTCAACTCTTGGAAGGATGATATATTGTTAGTAGGTAACTTGCTAAACCAAACTGTTGCTGAGCTTTTAGCATGGCGGGAAACCTCTACACATAATCTCATCAAGTATCCCTTAGAGATGCATCAAAGTTTTGAACAAGGCAATGTGATCACAAGGATCTCTTGACCCATCATACGAGTCCAGATAAGGCATTTTGAATTTAAGAGGTAAAGCACGAGAAGTGATTGATGCAGTGAATGGGAAGTCTATATGATGGACTAGGTTGTCCAAGTTTATCTTCCCTTTCATGGCATCCATCATTTCTTACATAGTTATCATCATTTGATTTACTTTTGCTTCTAAGTATGGTGCACCCTTGGCCATTGGGGCCCTTGACTGGTGGTCTGAGTCCTCCCTATTGGCATTAATCTCTGTACCTTCTTCTCCCTGGACTCATCCAAGCACTTCCCTTCTGGTGATGGTTTTGATGATGTTTCCTTTGCTAATGGATCTGCTGTGCTAAATCCTGATTTTGCCATGTCAATTCGTCAACTGCAATTGCCATCGATTACATTGCCTTTGGATGGGATCCCTATGGTGAGGACCTTTTTGGATTGGATCAGATTATGGGCTAGACGCATCTCTTACCTCGGGATTTTCTAGGTTGGTAGCCATTGATCGAGTTTGGACCATATAGCCCCTTTTGTCTTAAGAACATTGAAATGACTTTTCACATGAATTCCCATAGACAATGCCAACTGGTGAAGTATGAAATCAATGGGTTGTATACTCCAAACTTTTTGTATGCTTTGAAGACCTAAAGAAGAAAGAAAATACTATCAAAGTGCACCAATGTGGTGCTGGCTAAAAACCCTCTAATGGTTAAGTCAGAAATTCTCCCAAGATCTCCATAACTCTTAAAAAGTGTAAGAGTTAGCAAATGGCTTTTAGTATCTTTGATTTGGTGAAGTCTGGCATTTATGTAGGGGATCTTGAGTGGGTCTACTTGTTTGATTCCACTACTCTCAGGGGAGATACGTGGGCTTAATGCAGTAAATGGGAGCAAATTTTGGGGAATTCAATCCCATGTTTTGAAGTAGTGAATTTGTGTGATAAACCATAAACCTGGTGAAAGTGGCTAAAAATTACTAAGTGTCGAGCTTTTGATATTGTGGATGATGACCTTACTTAGACAATACCACTTAGACGAGTTTTTGTATTCCTCATTAAACGATCATCTTGGACGATGGTGCATTTTTATTCTTCATCAAAAATCATATAAATTCAGATTTTTATGTACTTGACATGATTGAATGTGAAACTACAAAATTATTCTTTTGTTTATACAATTATTTTATATAATTGAAGGATCAATTATATCTTAATTCTTTTTTGTTTACGTATGCTTTACTATTTTTGATATTTTCTTATATAAGTTGTGTAAATATGTTAGAAAATTACTTAAATTTGTGTAGATTTTTTATTTATTTAAAATCAAGTTTGCTGATTTCTATAGATTTTGTCAATTTATTTAGATTTTAGTCTTTAAGACATTGTCTGCAACAAATAAAATGTGGAGAAACTACCATCTTAAGAACACTCTCATCAGTCAATACAAAATTGAAAAAAGTTATCAATTTTACACATTTTTGTTCAAAAATTATCCACATCAGTCTATTTATTATACTATTCATATACACAACTGCAACAATAACATGTAAATATTCACTTTTATTGTAGCTTTTTATTTTTTAAATATATTCTTTTCTCTCCTTTCCCATCAGATTTTCTCTTTCTTCCTCTATTCTCTACATTGACTTTATTCTTTTGCCAAAGCCACCCTAAATCTAGATTCAAACTCATCAAACCCATATGAATCACAAACCCAAATTGCAAAGAAGAAACAGAACATACCCATATTAATCATCAAATCCAAATTGCAAAGAAGAAGAACAAACCCATATGAAAAATTGCAAAGAAGAAGGAGAAGAAGCAATGGCAGGAGCAGCAACAGATGAAGAAGCAGCAGCAATAGCTGAAGAAGGAAACAGAGATCCAGCCATGGAGGTACGCCTTTGTGGTGGTCATGTGAGCTTCGGCCATGACCATGGAGGTCCAGCCATGGAGGTTTTGTGGTGGTCAAGAGAGAAGAGAGATGAGAGAGAGCGTGACGGTCAAGAGAGGAGAGAAAATGTGAGAAGAAATATAGGTAAAAATAATAATAAAAATAATTATTTAATTAAAATGAGGTGTATAATAGATATTTTGACGTGAATGTTTTGTAAAATTAGTTGGATAAAATATAAAAAGTAGGTTGTTATACTAAAATAGACAAAGAAATTTAGTCAAATTGATGTAAATGCTCTAAATCGGATATCTTTTGGATATATTTTCTAAACTAGGTTGGTGCAATTTTAGGTAACTCAAATTTGTCCCGAGCTTTAATTCACATGGTATTTACCAGAATCAAATGTAACCACAACCACCCCAACTTTTAAACTGAACGAAACAGAGAGATATTAAATGGACCACTTTTCATTTTGTTGAGGGTTAATGCAAGTATCTAAAAACATAAGATAATCTTCTCAAAAAAAATAAAATAAAATAAAATAAGATTGCTTCAATGTTTGTAACGGTTGAAGAAAATGACTTATTTGGTTAGCATTACACAAAAAGAATAGAAATATTGAGGAAAACTTGTCAACAAAATTGAACTTCAACAGAAAAAATAAACTTGGTTGAAAAAGAGAACGATGGGCAATAAGGCATTATCTCAACTGTTACCACTGGTTGACATCTCCTTCATGCTAACTGGACCTCACCAAAGAGTTGGAAATATCTGCCCCGTAAAATGCCTGATATTCTTTTTCAATTCTTGAAGAATCCATCAGTGCACAATAATGTTCGGCAGACACATGTTCTTCACAGACTTCTTAAGAGTAGTCATTTTGCAAGAAGTCCCAAGTAGGCTGGAAGCATTTCCAACAGTCTCCAACAAGTCTGCTTGGTCCTACAGGGAGCTCTATGGTCTTTTGGTTTATCATAATCTGCCTAGAGGGGACTCAAGGGCGTGATCATCAACCAACCAAAGGCCAAAGTCATGGAAGCGCTTTATCTTTTTCTCAAAACCTGTGATATAATTATTATGGATTATAACATGCATTCCCTTGGTCTCGTGCACCCATGTCTTGTTCTTGAAGTATAATCCTCCTGTTGGGAATGCAGCTTGGGGAAGCAAGTAGAGATCCACCTGCACAAAAAACTTCAACATCTAAATATTTCAAGATTCCAACCAATGCAAATTGTGAAGACAATGTTAGAGATTTCAGAAGCTCAAAACTCCACTAGTTCTCACTGTAGGCTGCATAGATTTGTTCTCATACTATTGAAATTGAAGGAAGACCTTCATAAGGAATAGCTCTGAAACACATAAAAATCCACCTAGAACATATTCTGTACAACTCAGGCTGTGTTTGGCATCTCTAGTGAGGATACATTTCACAGCTCTCTAAGCAAAAAAAAAAAAAAGCCTTTTTTGGTATGCAATTTCGGGTTCCAAGGAATGCACTTTATTGGGAATGCATTTTCCATTTCTCATTTTATAAAGCAAAAGAAGAATCCTCAAATTCTCATTTGCATTTCATCCACAAAGCATTCCCTCCCTGGGCTTTCCTAGTATCTACTCATTGTCATTAAACTTCCTCAAAATATTAAAGGATTCATAACAATAACAACAAGAAGGCCTTTGTCACAAATTTTTTGGGGTCGGCTTAAAGGATTCATAACAAGGCAAGAAAAAATTATTTGTGTGTTACAGGCCAATATCAATACAATAAGTGTGTCTCAGGGAGGATTGATTGTGACAGTGCCCTGTGATTGTCTTCTATGAAGAGTACCAGTAGAGAGAGAGGCTGATAAGTCGTCCTTGTTACAAGATTGAAGTATCTAGCATGACAAATTTAAGGGGAAAAAGGAATTACTGAAATTTTGACATGCGTCTTGGAATTAGTTTTTTTTGCTCTTTTGAAGATCTTGTTGACATACCATCCATTGATTATTTGACAGTGCTTGAGTTTGATCTAAATTCAAAAGGATTGTCATTCTTTGGGTTCTTGATTTGACAGGTACAGCATGTTAACACAACATTATTTGCTAATTCTTTCTGGTATTGTTTTATCAATTTAAAGATACTGCGCATAGGATGATACGTATTTAAAACAACTATCATGAATAGTTCATAATTTATATGTGCAGGTCCTGATACGTTTTTAAAACAACTACCAGTCATTTTGGGACACGTATAGCAACATTGGACACACGCACACATGATGCAAGTACATCATATTCAGAAACCTGTAAGGGACAGCAAGGGTGGATTATATGTTGTTGTTGTGCCATTAGAATTTCACTGGCATTATGTTGTTATTATTATTTCTATTACTTATGGTGACTGTATTTAAGTAGATATTTCCAATTTTATGCACTGAATTTTACATTTTTAATGTTGGGACTTTTTTTTTTTTTTTTTTGGATAAGTAAGAAGAAAGTATTATTAAAAAAGAAGTAGCAAGAAAAATACAAAGAGTTCACGGTAGTGAACAAAGAATGATAAAAAACAGAAAGACACAAGCACACTAAGCTATTCTAATAGACAAAAGAAAATCCATAAGAATAGAACAATCCGAGAGACCCCAGCATCGAGACCAATTAAAGAAGGTCCGTTGGTATAAACCTACTAACTGAACCACAGTTTTTCCATTATCCTCAAAAGAACGCTAATTCTATTCAATCCAAATAGTCCACATTAAACAGCCTGGAACCAAATTCCAAATGTCAGAAATATGCTTCCCAAGCCAATGATACCAACAAAATAATAAGTCCACCACTAAACCTGACACGACCCAATTGACCCCAAACAACCGAAGCATATGCATCCACAAAGAATGAGCTATCTGAAAAAAAAGTAATAGGTGATCCACAGATTGCGCATTACAACAGCACATGCAACAACAATTCACTAAAGGGTGACCACAAAGCTTAAGGTTATCCAAAGTTAAAATTTGACCATGAGCTGTTGTCCGCATAAAGAATGCTACCCTTTTAGGAACCTTAACTTTCCAAATACCCTTCCAAGAGAAAATAAAAGGAGATGCATTACGAATCTTATGATAATAAGACCGGATATCAAACTTCCCACTTCCACCCCAACTAAGACTGTCACACTCTCCACCCCTAGGAGTTCGGGTTTGGATGATATGAAGTAGGGAGTAGGAAACCGCTAACTCCCAATCATTGAATTCCCTATAAAATCTTAAACTCCACACTTTGTCATTATCACTAACTGGAGGGCTTAACACTTCAAAAATACATACTTCCTTATTGGCTAAACACATAACTGAAGATAAAGAGTTTTAAGAGAATCCTCCCTAGTCCACTTATCATGCCAGAAAAGAATATGAGAACTATCCCCCACCACAAAAGACAAATACTTAGATAAAGTCTCCCACCCTTCACTAATACTCCGCCATAAGCCACAACCATGAGCTCTTCTACAAACTCTAGTGCACCAACCCCCTTTCTCCTCCCCATATTTCATGGCTATGACCCTCCGCCACAAATGAGTGAGTTCATGGCCATACCTCTAAAGCTATTTCCCTAATAGGGCTTGATTAAAAGACACCAACTTCCGAATTCCCAAACCACCCAACTCACGCGATAAGCAAACCTTTTCCCAAGCCACCAAGGGGTGTTTGAAACACTCATCCGAAGAACCGCACAAAAAATTCCTCTGAATGCGTTCCAATCTAGTCACCACAGTTTTAGGGATAGTAAAAAGGGAAAGATAATAAGTCGAAAAACTTGAAAGGGTACTCTTCAACAAAGTGAGCCTACCACCCTTTGACAAATAAAGCTGCTTCTAGCCCAATAGCTTCTTTTTCATCCTCTCAATAATCAGATTCCAGATAAAGGCTGTTCTATACAAAGTTCCCAATGGCATACCCAAATAAATCATAGGCAGACTACCCATCCTGCATTGAAGAATACTAGCCAAAGTCCCCACATTCACCTTCAAGCCAGTAAAAGCTTGAAACAAGTCAAAACCAACCTAATGGAAAGCATCTGCTCTCTGGAGGCATCACAGAAAAGAATGGTGTCATCAGCAAATAATAGGTGAGAAATACAGATACCGGTATAATTAACAGGACCCACATGACAACCTTGAATGAGACCACCTTCCTTAGTTCTCTTCATGATCCGACTTAAAACCTTCATGATCAAAAGAAAAAGAAGCGGAGACAATGGATCACCTTGTCTTAGACCCCTAGAGCTCCCAAAGAAACCAACAGGAGATCCACTAACCAAAACTGAGAAGCGAACGGTAGTGACATGTGTCTTTAGCCATCTCCTCCATCTATCCCCAAAGCCCATCCTCTCCAACAAATAGAACAAAGTGTCCCAATTTAGATGGTCATATGCTTTTTCAATGTCTAACTTACACACCACCCTCAGAGTACCACCTTTCAGTCTACTGTCTAAACATTCATTAGCAATAAGCATTGAATCCAAAATCTGTTTGCCACCAAGAAAAGAATTTTGCGACTCCGAAATGCGTTTATCCAACACCAGCCTCAATCTATTAGCCAAAACCTTAGACAGTAGCTTATACACACTGCCCACTAAGCTGATAGGCCAAAAATCTTTGATATTCAAAGCATTATTTTTCTTGGGAATCAAAGATAGAAAAGAGGCATTCAGAGACCGTTCAAACTTTGAGCTCCTATGGAAATGGTCAAAAAAGGCCATAACATCTTTTTCCACTACACTCTAGCATTTTTGAAAAAATGCCATAGTGAAACCATCAGGACCTAGGGCTTTATCACCCTCCATCCCTTGAAGAACCTTTACCTCTCAAGATCAAGTTGCTCATCCTCCTCAATTCTAGCAAACTTCAATCCGTCCATAGAAGGGCGCCAAGTATTTGACTCAGTGTACAAACTTTGATAAAAATTAATCACCTTAGACCATACCTCTTCCTCATCCTCATAGTGGACACCATCCACCTCTATACCTCGAATATGATTATTTCTTCTATGGGAGTTTGCTACCCGACGAAAAATGCAAGTATTATTGTCCCCTTCCCTCACAAATATATCCGAGACTTTTGTCTCCAAGAAATCTCCTCCAAAGAGGCTAAATGTGCAATCTTGCCTTTAATCTGAATACGACGAGTTTGTTTCTCCTGTGAAAGACACGACAAGTCCTCCTTAGCATCCAAACCCAACAATTCAGATAAAAGACATTTCTTCCTAAATGCCAGGTCCCCAAATTCCTCCTTATTCCACTTTTTCAAGTCTTCTTTAAGAGCTTTTAATTTACGAGCCAGAATAAAGCTTTGCGAACCCAAAAAACAATACTCATTCCACCATTGCTGAACTTTCTCTACAAAACCCTCTTCTTTCAACCACATATTTTCAAACTTAAAGGCACTTCGACCTTTATTAACACTACCAGCCACCACCAAAAGTGGGCAATGATCAGAAACTACATGAGGGAGTACACTTTGAGACATGTTTCCAAAATGATCTACCCAATCCACCAATGCCAAAGTTCTATCAATTCTTGACATACAATCTATCCCTGAATCTCTAAACCAAATAAACGAAGCCCCTTCAAGAGGTAAGTCTACAAGGTAGTTAGCCTCAATGAAGTCTGAAAAAGTAAACATCACCGGACTAAAAGCCTCACAACCAAATCTCTCATTTGGATATCGAATGATATTGAAATCCCCAATCACACACCATGCTGTATTCCACCTAGAGTGCATCCTTGTAAGCTCCTCCCACAGAGCACCCTGTTGACTATCATCATTAGGACCATACACTCGTGCACATACCCATACAAAATCATTTACAAGCCCCTTTAGTAAAACATTAACAGAAAACTGACCAATAGCACAGTCAACTTTTTCATAAACTCTCTTGTCCCAAACCAGTAACACCCCCCTTGCAGTGCCCATTGCATCCAGAGCAATCTAGTCAAGGAATAGACTACCTCAATGGCTTTGAACAACAGAGGAGTTTAAAGAAGACAGCTTAGTTTCTTGATAGCAAACAACATTACACTTCCACTCCTTGAGAAGATTTTTACAAACCTCAAGCTTCTGAGGATTGTTTAATCCCTTAACATTCCAAGATAAAGGCCGTAAACTCATTTAAAACTAGCAATCACCCCCGTAACTTTTGAAGAAACTCTGTTCCTCCCCTTAGGTGATACCCCATCATAATTAATTGAAGAAATCAAACCTTTAAGTTCCCTAAGCCCTTTCTAGCTTGGGTTCATAGTTGCTTTAGAAGTCTCAACATTTACAACATCAATGCAGTCTTGTTCAAGGAGACGAAACAAAGCCAGACATTGATCTTTGTGTTTAACAATAGGAAACCCACAATTCTACAGAAACTTTTCATCAGGTTACATACCCATTTTGAATTTTTCACCTCAGACCCCCGAACCTCTCCCTCATCAACTTCTTGGATCACCTCCAACTCCTTTTGTTCATTGGGATCCCCATGAAAAAAACCACTAGGATTAACTTTACTGTGCTTCCACTGAAGCAGAAAATGCTCAGCCCCATCCTGTAACAGCTCCTCCCTATCCAAATAGCTAGATGACACTAACTCAACATGAGGATTGCTTCATTTTTCTCCCTTTTCACCTGATACCTTTGTCGAGTTATCTCTCTCCCCAAAACAAAAGCCCTTCCCACTACCCAGACCTGACAGAGGTGAAAAGCGGTTTTGGTTAGCACCCTGATACCAGCGATGAGGAGAAACAAGAGTCCTAGGCCTTGTCGGTCTCACCGGCATCCCCACACTCAAATCACCAGCCATCGTAGTCCAGTTCACACCCCCCATCCCTCGATTTGTCACCATCTCGCCAATGGATCCAAGCTTGGAAGCCTCCGTCACACTCGCCGCTTCATTAGGGTGATCTCCCTCTATCCCGACAGTCAATGTGACCTTCGAGGCGACATGAGGAGGGTCGACGATGAGGGCAAAGGCACATAGTTCCAATTCTGGCACTGCTGCTGTCATCGGCGACTCAGAATTTCCACTCATTTTTCCCCTTGAGCTCTCACCTATAACCCATGTACACAGAGCATCATAACTGACTTGTAGTGGGTTGGGCTTGACTAAAATACCCTTACTTTTTGAAGACATTGGTGCCATGGGTTGGGCTTTATCAAGCCCACGTGTTTGCTTTATAACTTTAGGCCCACCACTTAAATCCTTGGGCTAGCTAATGGCACCCAGACAAGTCACGATTTGTCTCCCACTCTCAGGCTTGCACACTCTCAAAGCCATAATAATAGGAATATATCATAGATTTTTATTATTAAAATAGCGTGTAGAGTACTAGCGTGATGCCTCCTCCTCCCCACCCCACTCTCATCCTCTCCACCCCCCTCCTCCACCCCACCCTCACCCTCTCCCTCAACCATCAACATCTTTTTTTCCTTTTTTGCCATCCTCACATATTCCTCCTCCCTCTCCCCTATGATTTCCTCCACAATTTGGGTTTTTCCCAAACCCTTACCCCCCTCCCCCCCCCCAAACAAACCCCCCAAACAACATCACTACCTTCCCCATCCCCACCACTTCAGGGGCCTAACCAAGTTCTGCCTAAACAAGCTACCCTTGTACCTGCACCTCTAGCCACACCAATTCCTCCGTCCATAGAAACCTCACAAAACATCCCTCCTAAATCTCAATCCTCTGACCATGGGGGCAGTAAGAGTTCGTTTCGCAGTGATGCAAAACTTTTTTCTTTCTCTTTTGATGGGGGGCAGTCTGATTCGTATGCCATAAATGAGACATGTCGGGATGTTAAGAGCTCTACTTGGGTTGGACGTAGGGGCATGGAGTGGATACTTACTTGTCTTGCAGATATTCGAGATTGGGTGCTTGGTCATGCTGTACTCTGCAAAAGATTCAGGGAAAATGGGAAGTTGATATAGACTTCTGTGGGAGATCAAACAGAGCTGGTCTTTTTGTTGTTATTGCGGTATATTTTGGAGGGACTAGGAGAGGTTGTTTAATGATACCAGCAAACTCCAATCGTGCTGATTGGTCTTTGTTTCAGAAAGAGCTAAGGAATTTTTACTTTGGTGCAAAAACGGTATCTATGGCCAAAATATCATTCAATAGTGGTGGAGGAGGTGGTCAGTTTGCTGGTGGTGGCTGGAGTGGGAAGATTATGTCTGTTTATGGTAATTAGCAGAAGATCAAGAATTTTGAAAAAATTGGAACTAAATTGGGGCAGAACGTGATTCATGGAGATCCTATAGTAAATGTTTCTGTTATAAATGGCAGACCCACGCAGGCATTTAATTTTAAGTGGGATTTTATGTAATGGATGTCAATATAAATGCATGTAATCTTTTGTGTAAAATTTATGATTGTTAAAAAGATATTACTATTTCCACCCTATTAAAATTTGGTTTAAATGGGAAAAAAAATGCACTCTGCACTTCTTAAAACCAAACTCAATTTCATTTAGTATAATTACTTTTTAGTAAGAGTTTCAGCATAATGCCAAACACAATTTTTCAAGAAAAAAAGAAAAAGATTTTTTTTTTTTTGGGTTAGAATACTGAAGAAGAATTCATTCTGCTCCTAACGTAGAGTTACCAGATGCAACCTAAATCAACCATATTAGGTAGACAACTCCAATATATCAAGATTTCTAGATTATTTATTTCCTACACCAAATTGCAATACTTTCAGCAGAAGCATAAAATCCCCACAGGCCTTTTGAGACTTTGCTCTAAAGGGACTATTAAGATGACTAAGGGGCTGTTTGGATCAGTTGTTTTCATAACTCATAACTTTGTTTTCATAACTCATAACTCAAAAATAGTAGGACCCATAGCTGAGAAGTTCGTTTGGCATCACATAACTCTATTTCCAGTTTTTTGTTTCCATCACTCAATTCTCTAATTTTGAGTTATGAGTTATGGAAACTGAAAACACATTTTAGCTGTTTTCAGTTTCCATAACTCTGTTTTTAATGGCATTTTTATAATTAAACACACATAGAGGGACCCACTAGTTAGGTTAGCCGCACCTTTTGACCTTTGACCTTTTTTTTTTCCTTTCTTCTTTCACTGGCTTCGGTGATCTGGGTTTTTTTTTTTTTTTTTCCCTTCTTCTTTCACTGAGTTTTGGNAGTTGTTTGCCACCACGGCATGGCATATATGGAACAACAGGAATGCCTTTAAACATGAGGACCGTTGCAAAGAAGCAAAAAGTATAGCAAAAGAGGCTTGAGAGTACATGGAGGAAGCGCGGTAAACACCATCACCTCCCATCTGTGGCCTTGCCCCTGTTAGAAACCAGTGGAGACCACCTAGACATGGGCGGTATAAAGTTAATGTGGACAGGGCGGTGTTTGCGAGTATTGGTTGCTGCGGAGTTGGGGTAGTCATCAGAAATGGGAGGGTCAGATTATGGGAGCAATGAGTAAGAAAATTTCCCTCCCCCTGGGAGGCTGGAAGTGAATGAAGGCAATGGAAGAGGGGATTTTGTTGGCTAGGGATCTTGGTCTAATGGACATCGTCTTAGAAAGTGATGCGCAGGCAGTGGTGATGGCATTTGCAGGGTCTGACCTGGGTCCAAGCTCGATCCAGATGGTTCTGGAGGGAGCAAAACTCTGGCTGGGTTCCTTAAACTCCTGGAATGCAACCCATGTTCGCAGACAGAGCAATATGCAGGCTCACCTTCTTGCTAGGGAAGCTATTAATGTTAATGACTGACTGTGTAATTTGAGTGGAAGATACCCCCTGTAATAGCGAACCAATTCATATGGATGTAATCTCTTTGGACAACTGTCCTAAGTAATGAAATTTAGTCTTGGTTTCACTATCAAAAAAAAACCTACTCCATATTTTGGAACTTGGATATAATGTAATGTACAATGATGTTGATATGGTCTGGTTGGCTGATCCATTTCCTTATTTGCAAGGGGTTCATGATGTGTACTTCACAGATGATATGGCAGCAGTAAGTACACCTACTTTGCTTCTTGCCTTTGCTGTGTGCCATTTGTGGAACATAGTGCCAAGTGTGGCATATAAGCTACCAAAAACATTATATTCTATACAAACTTGATTTGTAACAAAATCTAAATATGCTGGACCATTTATATTCGTCTATCATTTGATGGCCGTAAATTGGGAAATAGAGGGACAAATCATGATCTTCTCAGTTACTAGTTGAAATATTTTTTCAATTTTATTTATTCTGTTTTGTCTTGCAACATAAGAACTCACATCAATGAACACACTGAAGTTCCATTCTACTGGAGCCTGCCTCAGAATGTTGATTTCTTGAGATGTTTTGGATGCCTTCCAATTGCAACTGAACTGCTGCTTTTGTGTCTCTTTGTCAAAATTTTCTATTTTGGCTCAAAAAAGAGGAGAAAGAAAAACTGAAAAACAAATGATATGTCAACCTTGCATTTCAAAATCATTCTAGATCACTGCCCCAAAGAGGGGGGGGGGGGGGTGGGAGGAGGCCTTGAGCGGAGGAGTGCTAGTGAAAGTTATTTGTGGATTTAAGCTGAGTCAATATGATGATGTTCTCAGAATTCAGTTATTCAATGCCTCTAGCATTGCCATGGATCTAACAAGTAAACTAGATCTAACTGAGCTTTGAGGCTTCTTGAATGTAAATTTATCTTGAACTTGCATCATTCCCAGTTCGTGACCCTCTTCCTTTCCTTGAGTGTCCACACCACATCAATGAACTCCTTAGTTGGATGATCCAAATCAGGGAAACAGAGACCTACTTCCTTCCAAACATCCAAGGCGACTTTACAATCCCATAATATGTGGCCTGAAGATTCACATTCTCCACAAAAACCACAGCCACCATCTGCGATCACTTTCCTCGGTGCCAGGCGAAAGTTTGTTGGAAGGATGTTTTTGCACGCCCTCCAAAGGAAGTGCTTTATTTTGCTTGGGCAGTTGAGCTTCCAAATGGACTTCCAGAACTGGGTTGCTTTCGATTTATCTGAACAATCTCCTCGTTCTCTTGTCGTGCTGGTCTCCTTAAGCAACTTGAGAGTCACCCCATAAGCACTCCTAACAGTGAATAATCCATTTTTTGACTAAGCCCAAATTAAGGAGTCCTCCTGAAGTCTGGGGCTTATTGGAATACTAAGAATGGCATCAGCTTTGTGGGGGATGAAAGTCTCTTTTACCAGACCTGCCTTCCATGTTCCAGTCTCACTGTCTGTAAGTTGGGCAACCTTTTCCAGATTCCAATTCTGCCTTTGGGGGCTGATAACCTTAAATGAGTCTGGAGTTGGAAGCCATCTATCTCGCCATATGTCCACTTTCCTACCATTTCCAACAATCCACCTTAACCCCTTCTCAATAGTTTCCTTAGCTGCCATGATGCTTCTCCAAAATATGGAGTAAGTGACGTGGCCTTTGGGATGAAAAATTGAAGAATCCCTGTACATATGAAACTGATTAGGATTGCTTCCAAATTGCAATGAAGTCAACATAAAAAATGGAGATAAACATTTCCAAGCATTGTATACTAACTGGCAGGAAAACAAGGAAATATTCAAGCGAAATGACACTGTAGTTTATACTACCAAGGAACATCAAAAGGACAACAAATTAGTAAAGCAAACGTCTAAATTCCAAACTCCTTGTTGCACTGATGCAAACAAAAAATACAACATGATTGATGTGATAAAAAGGATTTATATGTGGTTTGTTTGTTTGTTTGTTTTTGTTTTTTTCTTTTTTCTTTTCATGATTTAGGCAATGACATTGGCATAACAACTTGGTCGTAGCAAGAAAAGTAGTTTTCAATTCAACAAATCAATTCAATTTTCACAAAAAGCGGTTAGTATCAATACACGTTACATAACTACAAATGTAGCACAAAAGCCTAAGTTCTAGACGAACTAACAAAAAAGATATGTATAAACAGTTAAGCGCAACAAATGCTGCTTACAATCACAAAGACTTCAGATTGACAACTTTTAACATAAAAATACCACCTTTAACCTCACACATAAAATAAGAAAATATAAAGCCAAAATACATTGTTAGTCTCTAAACTTTTAACTGATGGCTGACCAAAAAACTTTTAACTGATGAGCGATATAATCCCTGAAGTTCAAAGTGTGATCATTGTTAATCCCTAACAAACTTAAAGTGATTGCTTTTAGTCCCTAAATAGCTTAAGGTGATCAATTTTAGTCTCTAACAAACTTAAATTAATTGGTTTTTGTCCAACGTGTCTAACAGAGTGATGACATGGTAATTTTTAAGAAACTAAATAAAGCAATCACATTAAAAGAACTAAATTGCTCATGGGCTTAAGTTGCAAACTAAACTATAAATTAACTTAGGTTAGGATCAATACACATATTACATAACTACACATGTAGCACAACTTGCAATTCCAATTTACAATGACTTTAGATTGCCAACTTTTTAACTTAAAAACACAGCATTTGAACTCACATATAAAATAATAAATGCTTAAATACATTGTTGTTCCTGAAAATTTAGCCCATTAGCGATTTTAGTCTATGATGTTTAAAACTAAAATCAACCAATATAAGTTTGTAAGGAGCTAAAATGGATCACTTTAAGTTTGTTAAAGTTTAGGAACGTACGTACAGTTTGGGAAAAAATAAAATATAAATGATACCCAGATGTTAAAAAATAAATACATACCTGAGAACCAAACTTATGGGCAGTTTGAAAATCAGGGGCAGGCGGGACGAGCACAGCGTGGCCAGGCCAACGCTGATTAACCTTAAAAAACGTGGCATAGTCCTCGGCAATGACAAGCACTTTGTCCTGATGCTTTTGGCTGGCAATGCTAATCAACCAGTTGTTAAGAAAAGGCAAGGGCGACTCACAGCGCAGACGATCACTGTACCGTTCTTGGCCACAAATGAAGCCGCTTGGGCCAGCGTGTAATCACGCCATTTGGAGTAGGCCTGGGAAAAAGTGTTAGAGTTACTGGAGAAGAGGAAGTCGGGCAAGGACGGAAGCAGGATTTGCACTTGACTGAGGCCAAAGCTTAAAACCAAAAAAATAAAAATTAACATCTATTTCATATTCAACAAAATACTACATACAAAATAAATATTTTTTTAAATATTTTATATTATAAAAGTATCAACAAAGTATAATATACAAAATAAGTATTTCTTAATGAATGTTCAAATAGCGTATAAAATACTATGAACATTTAGACCCTCAATTACAATATTATCAATTTAAGCTTAATCTCAAACAATATATGTGCGGAAAATGAACACAAGCTAATAACAGAATTGATAAACAATCTAAACTAATTAAAATCACATCCACAACAAAAATTAAATGACAAAGATTAAGGGAGGAGAGATACAAACACAAGGACAACACAACGATGTGTTATCAAAGAGGAAACCGAAGCTCTCGGCGAAAAATCTCTCCACCGCCCTCCAAGCAATCAATAATTCACTAGAAAATGTAGTTAGAATACATAAACATTAATAGACCCTCTAATCCTAATCTACCCAGTGTATTTAAGCCCTCTAAGCTTCTTGCTCCAATAAAGTTACGCCAAATCTTTGTCTTTTCTAGCTTATTGGATTCCGCTATAGCTCATAGTATCAAACAATAACCATTGGTCCCTTCCTAATTGCTTCCCAAAGCATCAAAAAGCTTTTTCACAGATGTGGGTATGGTTAGAAAAGGATTTGGGTAATAACCTCTCAAGGATGTAACAATGGAGAGGGTGAGAGTAGAGGAATTTAAAGAGTTTCTATGAAAAGATTGTGGATGAGACAATCTTGTTTTTCTCTAGGATTTCTCTCTAAAAATTCTCTTTGGAAGCTTTCTACATTTCATGGGTATAAGGGGTATTTATACTAAGGTGAGAAAGGAATGCGAAGAGTCAGTTTTTCCAAAACAGAGTTGGCGACTTGACCTTGCAACTTGACTGAGCCGCGAGTTCAAGTCGTGAGCTAATTGAATGGTCAGTTTGGAATTTTTATCCTGTAGTGCAGCAGCTGGCATGATGGTTCAACTTCTTTGCACACTTCGTTCATGTGCATCATCTGGCGGCTTGCCAGTCACGAGCCACCCATGAGATCCAGTCGCGAGTCCCTGCTTCACTACACATTCTTGAGTATTTCTTCACACTCTTTCACACATTACCCTTACAAGATTCCCACCTAAATACAGAGTTTCTAAATACTGAATTGCAAGCAAATTTAACACGGAATAAAGCCAAGAAGATGGTTGATTAAATTCAACCTTACACTTAAACATTTCAACACATTATCAAAATGGAACTTGACACTCTTTTAAATCTCTAACGTCGTCTATGATTGATTCTATACCAAATTTTGCAACAATCTCATTTTCAATGTACAAAATCAAAGACTTTAATCGCAACCGCATAAAGAATTAAATTAAATCACAAGAGACAAACACAATTTCATGTATATAATATATTGGCCACATGGCCCACACCACACAAAGTGACAAAGACAAAATTTAATGACTCAGTAGTAAAGACTTTTACAATCATTGTCTAAGAGCAACCACATCAGCTCATCTATAGTCTTCTAAAATAGATAAAGGTACAAATTTTACATATTTTGAGCAAAAAAAAACTCACATTAGTGGGTGTAAAAATGTGTAAAGATGTGTAAAAATTTTCATGAGCTATAGTAATCGTGTATATTTACACGATTACTGTAGCTCATTTATCCCTTATTTTAATATTATCTTTGTAAAGTATAAAAAAAAATTCGCTCTTTTTTTTTTTTTTTTTTTTTTTCCTCTCTCATTAAGCAACACCAATGCCTCTCAGGTCTCAGCTTCTCTCTGAAACTCTCTCAACCTGAGCTTTATGGCTGAACATTCAAACTTTACCTCTAAGCATCACGCTACCATAGACGATGGTCCGACCCTAAATCTAAATCTCTCTATATTCTCGGCCTAACTCTTTTACCTTTGAGGATCTTCTGCTCTCAAAGTCAAGCTACAGTGCAGCTCGTCACTGCTCTTCTATAGTCTCAGGCCGGATGGAGCGAATGGTGGCGGCCGTCACGGGGAGGTGGCAGTGCTGCGAGGTGTCGATCTTGCTCAGGCCGGAGGCGTCGATCTCGCTTTGATATGTTGGTTACTGGTTTTTTTTCTTTCTTTTTTTTTTTGGTTGATTGTGGCTATGGGTCAGAGGTTTTGATCTTGATCAACTTGTTTTTTCTGGTTCATTGGTGGGTTTTGATGATCTTGCCGTTGATTGGGTGGGTGATGATTTGGCTTGATTGGGTTTTGGGTTGGGTGGGTGATGAATGGCTTTGGGATTGAATGGGTTTCAGATTAAATGGGTTGGTTTTCCTTGATGATGCTGGTTGGGTGGTGATAATGGTGGCTGGGTGTGGAGTGATCGTTGGTAGTGATGGACTGTGGGTCTTTGAGAGAGAGGGGTAGTGAGGGAGGGAATAATAAAACATTGTAAAAGAATGAATATTTTATTGAATAAATGTGTAGAATTGATAAACTGATATGGGTGTTTTGTAAAAGTGGATGTGTAAATTAGAAAAAGTAGGTTTTTTCATCTAAAATAGACAGAAAATTTGCACGAACTGATGTGGTTGCTCTAACATCTATTTTGATCAAATAATGCCTCCCATGTATATTTCATCTATCCGCTTCTATGAAAAGAATGATGCATACTTAAAATTCAGCATTAATAGTGTTGCCAAATCTAGTGCACTCAAATAATCATTGGTCTTAAGCACAAACACAATTTCATATATATACTAGATTTTTTTTTTTTTTTTTTGGGGGGGAGGGGGGCCATGGCCCCTCTCTGCCCTATTGTGGGTCCGTCCCTGAAGTCGGGCATGCCATTGCTAGCCCAGGGCAAGAAGACACCGAGAATGATGAGAAGAAGAAGAGCAGTTGGGGTGATGATGAAGGGTCTTAAGGAGGAGGAGGAGCGTTGGGATAATAATGGGTTTAGACCTTAAAACGAAAATGGGTTGTCAATTGATCTTTGGTGTAAAAAGAATGCTAACATTTTTTTTTGAGATTTTTAGGACTAGGAGATAAATTTCTTGAAGAGTTTGGAAAGGGATTTACTAAGAGATCTTTGAAGATTGGATCTGGGTGCTTCCTAGCCCAGGTGGTAGATCGTTAGATGACTATGAGAGTATGTTTGGATTTTAATCATTTATGCAGTATTGCAATTTTCATCTTAACAACATGCCTAAAAAAAAGAGAAAAAAGAGAACACTATTGTAAGGAATGATTATAACTAGCCTTTGAGCACGTGCGTTTTTTGGGTAAATTTTAATAAATTACATCTGTTATAATTTAGGATCACTATATTCTCAAATTACCAAAAAAAAAAAAAAAAAAAAAACCTAGGGTGTGATGAAAATTTGATAAGTATTTTGAAGTACTTTATAAAAATCTGATGGTACATGATATAATATCATATGGATTTGCAACAATTTGAAAAAAGAAAAAGAAAAGAAAAGTAATAGATGGACTTTAAATATTCTATGAATAAATAGCTATTCGGGGGCCTTTTTTCGGAGCTTCACCACGTGTTGTCCACTAGAGGGGTGACCTTGCTAGGCCCGGGTTGTGTTTGGAGAGTTGTATCCAGAACTCAACATTGGGCCACGTGGTCCAATGGCTACCGGCGTACGTTTAAGCCTACAGACCCATTAAAGCCAAAGTCTAAGAATCATGATAATGGTTGAATAAATATATAATGTGTGTTTGATATAATAGCTTTGATTAGTAATTGTAATAGTAGCTGGAATAAAGTAATATGTTTTTAAATGTGAAGTAATCATGTGCTCAAAGAAGTATATTTAAAGATATGGAAGCAAAGTCACTTATCTTTATATGGTTTGTAGCTCTAGCTGTGTAGGGTCAGTGAACTGATAATATTCCAATAGAATGACTCTAGCAGTAGAGAGGTAGTATGCCATGATAACTTCAAGATTGAAGCGAAAAATGGGTGCAACTAGAGGGAGAGAGAGTATGTCCAGCTATGTACAGAAGCTGGTTAAGCTTGCTTCTCTTATCATGCACTTAAATGAGTTTTTTCTTTTGACAATACTCTTTTAGTTGTTGTGAAGTTATGAGTGGTGTTGCCTTCCATGAGAAGGGCTTTTGTATGAAGTGTTTGTGTCTTCTAAGAGAAGGGCTTTATGTAAGATAGATTTGTGCCTTCCATGAGACGGGCTTTGATATGAGATCTTGGTACCTTTTAGGAGAAGGGCTTTAGTACTAGAAATTGATGCCTTCCATGAGAAAGACTTTTATATTAAAAGTTTATGCTTTCCATGAGAAGGGCCTTTATAAGAAAGGTGGGGAAGAGTATTGAGATGTGTTTATGAGCAGCAAAATAGTAGAATTTTAGAGCGAGAGAGTGTGAGAGTGGATTTTAGAAGAGTTGTGGTATGTTATATGTAATGGTGTAGTAAGTGTGTATAGGATTGTGTAAGAGAAATGTAAAAAGAGATGTTTAAAGACATGGGCAGCAAGATAGATGTATTTTCTAAATATGGAGAGTGAGAGAATGAGTATAAGAGAGTAATGGTGTTGTAGTGTGTTTATCAATGTTGTTGGGATTTTCTGCTGGAGGATATATGAGGGCTTATGAAGGGCATTTATAAGCTAAGGGCTGAAGAGTTTTGTTCCTAATTTGGAAATTAAAAACTCAGAAGCTCAGAACTTCATTAAGAGCTTAAGAAGATAATTAGAGGGAGAGAGAAGATTATGAGAGAGTTGTTCTTCTCCATTGGTGTTCCTTTGTGTGTTAATGAGGGGTTCTATTTATAGCTGAGTTTAAGGGGGGTCTTTTAGCAAATAATCTTCGCCAAAATCTGTCCCAATCAGCAATAAATTTTCAAAGAATCCATCTTTAGCTTTGGCAAAAAATGGTATGTTTAGCTTTAAAGTGTTCTTGCTATTTTAGGTAATAGTAGCAGAAAAGGAAAATAGTTTAACAAGAAAAAGATAGTTTCTTTAGTTGGTTTTAGTTTTTAGACAAATGAGGAAAATTAGTAATGTTAAGGTTGCTAGGTCAGTTGTCACAGCTGTTTTGAAAAAGCTATCCCAATTGTCAGGAAAAGCCCTTGTCCAAGACTTGCTGCCACATGTGGTCTGACTTAGGACACCTCTATTTGATGTTGTCTTGGTTTTCTTTCCATGTTTCCAGCCCCTATACAGCAGGTCTGATCATCCAGAAGGCCAGGAACTGCTTGATAACTACCAACAACTGCTGCTGCACACTCTGCACATGCCAGCCCATGTATCAGCATATCATCATAGGGCCTCTGCCTATGCTTCAACAACCCAAACCAATTGTTCCATCACGTTTTAGAAGGCTTGGCCCCCTGCCCAAGCCCTTCTCATCAACATCACAACCCACATCACATGTCCATATGCAGCACACCAAGTTACTGCCATCAGCCCACTGACTCAAGTCCAGGCATTTTGCCAGCACCAACCAGCCTAATGCCTTGCACAACATATCATAATCATAGCAGCCTAGCACTACCTTGCATTCAAGCAACCAAGCCCACACACAAAGCAACCATCAGCCAAGCCACTAATGCCATGCATCATCACGTAGGGTCAGCACCACTTGTTGCTGCCCAACATCAAAATCTGTCTCTGCCCACTATGGTCCTCCTCTACCATGGCCTTGGGGCATCATATGGAGCAAAATGCCTCCACATGCTGCCCCTCATCATGCTCTTCATTATGAATCCAGTAGGGAGACTGGGCTTGTCCCCCTCAATGAGCAGTTAGGAGCTTCACTAGATAGGCATGAGGAGCCATTGGTGTGTTGAGAAAACATTAAGCCATGTGACTGGCCTGATGTTGTCCAAGCACTCTAATTCCTCATGCCATCATCAGCAACGTGTAAAGCTCCTAACAAACCACCCCCACCAGAAGAAGCCGACGTCTTTGTCGGTAGGGTATCCTCAAATTCCTTTACCTATTTCTCAAACTGCCACAACGTAGATGCTTTCTCCCAACTTGCTTCCGATTCAACTGCCCTTTTCCACTTTATTAAGTAGAAAGTTATCATATTTCCTCCCTTTCGATAACCTGTCACCTTCTTGTCAAGAATTCTATCCAATTCTCTATCAAATTGAACCATGACAATAGGCGGGGCATGCCTTGCCTCATTCCTTGTAGGCTCATCTGCATCTCTATAATAAGGCTTTAAGAAGCTTACATGGATCGTTGGGTGAATCTGCAATCTTTCTGGCAGCTTCAATTTGTAAGCTACAACACTAACTCTCTTTACAATCTCGAATGGACCATCATATTTAGGAATTAAACCTCTGTGAATTGCCTCATTTCTAAACTTTCTCCAAATCTGTGGAGTCAGTTTCAATAGCACCTTGTCCCCCATTTGGAACTTAAGAGGCCTCCTCCCTTTATCAGCATACTTCTTCATTCTCCTCTGTGCTTTCAACAAGCTATCTTGTGCCTCCTGCATCAACTCTTGCTTGTTGATAGCAAATCTGTATGCTGTAGGACACCTGCCTCCTGCACGCTATTTAGCAATCTCATGAGGTGTGAGAGGTTGCTGCCCTATGGCCAACTCGAATGGACTCGTTCCAGTTGAAGAGGACTTATGCAGATTGTAGGCAAACTGCGTAGAATCCAATAAGTCAATCCAATTCTTCTAGCTGGCAGTCACATAATGCCTCAAATAATCCTCCAACATAGCATTAATTCTTTCTGTTTGCCCATCTGTTTGTGGGTGATTAGTAGTCGAAAACTTCAACTCTGAACCCATCAAACCAAACAGAACAGTCCAAAACTGACTAGTAAATCTCGAGTCTCTATCGCTTACAATATCCTCAGGTAACCCAAAGTATTTCACCACATTCTTATAGAACGAATCAGTAGCCACCTCTGCTGTACATGTACTCAGTGCAGCTATAAAAACAGCATACTTTGAGAATCGATTAACCACCATAAATACTGAACCCATCTCCTTAACTTTTGGCAAACCAGTAATGAAATCCATGGAAATCGAAATCCAAGGACCTTCTGGTATAGGAAGAGGCTGCAGCAAACCTGCTTCCTTTTGAGTTAATCCCTTGTCTTCCTGGCAAACTAGACAAGTCTTCACAAACAACTCAATATCCAACTCCATTTTAGGCCAATAATAAGAACGGGATAGTAATGCATACATTCTATCCTTACCAGGATGTCCTACCCATTGTGGATCATGTGTTTCTTTTAACAACTCTCTTCGGTTCTTCCCACTTGGTACAAACAGTTTGCCACCCTTGGCATAAAGCAACCCATCCTCAAGCCAGTAACGCCTCACAAGGCCTGCATTAACATCCTGCACTAGCTTTTGATAGGTAGCATCAAGCTTAGCGCACTCTTTGATCCGATCCACAAAATCTGACTCCACTTTTGTCAAGGTAGCCACGTATTCTTGTACCTGTTTGCGGCTAAGTGCATCAGCTACTTCATTGTGCTTGCCTGGTTTGTGCTCCCATACAAAATCATACTCTTGCAGCAATTCCTGCCACCTAGCTTGCTTGGGTGACAGCTTTTTTTGTGTGCTAAAGAAGGTGTTCACCACATTATTTGTTCTCACTACGAACTTTGGCCCAAGCAGATACACACGCCATGCCAACAAACAATGTACCACTACAATCATCTCTTTCTCATGAGCTGAACATTTCTGCTCTGCCTCATTCAACTTCCTGCTCTCATAGGCAACAGGATGTTTCTCTTGCACCAGCACACCACCAATTGCTTTGTCTGAAGCATCTGTATGGACTTTAAAGGGCAATGCAAAATCTGGCAGACGCAGTACAGGCTCACTCGATATAGCAACCTTCAGCTTCTCAAAAGCTTCTTGACATGCATCTGTCCACACCCATTTTCTGTTCTTTTTCAGCAAATCTGTGAGAGGAGTCACCTTCTTTGAATACCCTTGAATAAACTTCCTGTAATAGTTAGCTAATTCAAGGAAAAACTGCAACTCAGCAACCTTACTTGGTGGAGGCCAATCAAGGATAGCCTGCACCTTCCTTTCATCCATCATAACCACACCTTTGTTGACCTTATGCCCTAGAAACAAAATCTCTTGTTGGACAAACTCACACTTCTCTTTCTTAACAAACAATTGATGTTCTCTCAATTTGGACAGCACCTTCCTAAGGTGTTCAAAGTGATCCTCCAAGGACTCACTATATATCATTATGTCATCCAAATACACAACAACAAAGCGATCCACATACTCATAAAAGACATCATTCATCAAATTACAGAATGTAGCAGGGGCATTCGTTAAACCAAAAGGCATAACTAAAAACTCATAAGAACCATACTGGGTCACACAAGTAGTCTTAGGCTCATCCCCTTTAGCAATCCTCACTTGCCAATAGCCTGATCTCAAGTCCAACTTTGTGAAGTAAACAGCTTTGCTCAATCTATCAAAGAGGTCTTGAATCAAAGGGATTGGATATTTATTTTTCACAGTCACTTTGTTCAAGGCTCTATAATCAACACACATCCGCAATGAACCATCTTGCTTCTTCTGGAACAGAACAGGAGCACTATAAAGGGCCTTGGAGGGCTGAATATAGCCTGCATCTAGCAGTTCTGTCAACTGCTTCCTCATTTCAGCCAACTCCATTGGGGACATTCTGTACGGGGCCTTAGAAGGAGGCTTTGATCCTGGAACTAACTCGATCCTATGATCAACAGCACGTCTTGGTGGAAGGGTCTTGGGTAGTTCTGAAGGTATCACATCAGCAAACTCTCCCAAAAGTCCAGCCACAACATCTGGAACTTCGACATACTTGTCCTGCTTCACTTCAATCAATGTAGCCAAGTAAGTTGTCTCACCCTTCTTCAACCCATGCTCAATCTGCATGACTAAAACCATTGGTTCTTTCCCCTTGCTTGTCTTGCTATTTCTTTCCCCACGCCTCACAGGAATATAGCATGACTACTTCTCGTCAAGTATTAACAATACTCCAAGGAATGGCAGCAATGCAGCCTTAGCAGTCACTAGGAACTCATCACCCAGAATTATATCGAAATCATCTAATTCCATGACTAGGAAATTCACCTTTCCTGTCCACTCGCCCACCTTAAACTTCACTCCATAAGCGATTCCAACACAAGTTTTGCTTCTGAGTTCACAGCCTTGATCTTACTTGGATACTTGCTCACTTTCAGACTAGGCCTTTGAACCATCCAATCAGCAACAAAATTGTGGGTGGCACCAGAATCAAGCATATCCTTAGCCCCATTCTCGTTCATCTCGACTTGAACATAAGACAAACCCCTAGAAGTACCTCATGCACGTAGTGCATTCAGCAATTGCAAAGAGTTCACTCTGCTGGGAACTTCTTCATCGGACTACCCACTACCATCTTCAGCAACCATGGCATTAAGCTTCTCACGCTTTGGACAGTCTCTTGCACAATAAGGGCCATTGCAAATGAAGTAGCCAGCATTAAGCTTAGGTTGTTCTTTGCTTGGTTGAGAGGTAGAATTCTCTCCCTTGTTCTTGTTACCCCATGTTTTCTTTTGCTTATCCTTCTTCTTGCCATCTTTCTTCTGCTTGTCTCTACCTTTGTCCTTGGACTTACATTTTTCCTCTTCCCCATTGGGCTTACTGAACTTGTAGTCCACTAAGGCATCTGCAGCAGACATAGCAGAAGGCAGATCACGCACTGCCTGCCTTTTTAATTCCAACTGTGCCCAAGGCTGCAAGCCAGACATGAAGTTGAACAGTTTGTCCTCCTCTGACATATTCTTGATATACAACATCAAAGAACTGAACGTCTTGACATATTCTCTCACTGTACCAGTCTATTTCAACTTCTTCAAGGCGTCTCTTGCAACCCAAGCAGTGTTGGTTGGCAAGAATTGGTCCTTCAATTCCTTCTTTAAGGCTTCCCACGAGTCAATTTTCCCTCTACCAGCATCTGCATCATCTTCCACACGGGTTCTCCACCATAACTTGGCATCCCCTGAAAGATATATGCTAGTAATCGTTACCATCTCTTGACTAGGCACCCTAGCAGCCTTGAAATACTGCTCCATATCCCACAGGAAATTCTCCAAATCCTTGGCATTCCTGGCACCATTAAAGGGCTTTGGTTCAGGCACCTTTACTTTGGTGGCCACTTCCCCCTCCCTAGGCAGGCCACTCACAGCTCTCTTCAACAGAGCAATTTTTGTTTCAAGTTGGCATTGGGTCTCCCTTGTTGCCTGGTTTTGGGCATCCATTACAGCAGCCAACTCTTCAACACGATTTAACACCAATTCCCTCTGTTCTGCAAGATCATTCCACACTGCAGTTGTTTCTGCAAAGATAGTATCAAGTCTATCACACAAAGAAATTTGTTCCCCCTCTGCAGGAACTCCAACTGTGGTCTCTAAGACAGTCACCCTTGCCTTAGTGTCCGAAGACATTGTAACCTGGCTCTGATACCAATTGTCACAGGGTCAAATTTTTCTTTTAAATTTTATGTCTGTGATGGTACTAAGCCCCTGACTTAGTCTTAGCCAACACTCCACACACACAAACTGCAGCAATCACTTAAAACAGAATTATTAAGGAAATTCGCAGACACAACACACACAGTATTTACAGGGCACCAACCTAACATTTATTACTCAATATCAAGTACAAAGGAAGCCTGGAGAATACACACGAAGTTCTCTAAGCAAAATATACACTCCCTGCTATTGACAGCCCCAATAGCCTAGGATAAATATCAAAATAAACTACCACAGCAGTTACTGCCAAGTAACTACCCCTGTCCAGGACTTGCTGTCACATGTGGTCTGACTTAGGACACCTCTGTTTGATGCTGTCTTGGTTTGTTTTCCATGTTTCTAGCCCCTATACAGCAGGTCTGATCATCCAGAAAGCCAGGAACTGCTTGATAATTGCCAACAACTACTGCTGCACACTCTGCACATGCCAGCCCATGTATCAGCACATCATCATAGGGCCTTTGCCTATGCTTCAGCAACCCAAACCAATTGTTCCATCACATTTTAGAAGGTTTGGCCACAGCTGTCATAAGACAGCTGTTGCTTGGGGCAAAAGTAGATGAGGTCAAATATCAGGCTACTGGGATTTAAGCATTTAATGGCTGATGATATCAGTTTCAGCCAGGTATCAAGTGCTGAACACACTGCCGGTGTTCTGCTGGAAATGTTTCCCTTTTTGGGTGTTTGTGTTGTTGGTTCAAGATTCTATTACAACACATTTTTAGTAAGATGGTTAATGAAGCTTTAGAGATCTAATTAAGGTCTCATTGTGTTGTGACTTAATCTTGGTGAGCAAGAAGAGCATTTAATGCTTTGCTTTAGCAACTGGCAGAGGATTATTTGGTCTGATTATGGTAGGTAGCAGTTAGGTATCAAAGATATCATGAATATTTTATATATTTGGAGATTAAAGATAGCCAATCAGATTAGGTCATGTGTTTGAGCTAGATTTTAGCTAGAAGTAGTAATGTAAAATAATATAATGAAGTTTCTAAATTTGTATAGGAACAGCTAGAGGTTGAATGAATAGTTATTTCTTCAGTATTTAGATGGATGGAGTTTTTAAGTGTTTGTCATATGATGAATATTAAGTTTTAGGAAAAGAGCAATGGAGAGTTTTATCATTTTAAATGCTATGTGATAGGAGATGCTTACCATATGCTACCCACTACACATGAACTTGTCAGAGTTCAGGGAGTTGGAGAAGACATACCAAGCAACATGTTTCTTTTATCAACTTTAAACTTTGAAGTTTTACTAAACATACTTCTTGGCCTCCAAACCACAACTCCCAAAGTTTCCCCAAGGAGACTCATAAGCTTAGACCATAAGCTAAAGATGAGATGACGTACCTTGAGTTTTGTTGTCATTTTGTGTAAATATGGGCTTTTGTTGAAGAAGCCGCTTACCATTAGTGTAAGAGAGGTAATATGGGCCATGAGCTTTGATTCATTGCTTGAGCCTGATCCATATGTAGATGTTGATTATGTCATGGGGTTATGATCCCAATTGATGAAGAGGAAATGTGGACGATGAATTTGCCTCTTGAAGTAAGGATCTTGTGGGTTATGTGAGCCTAATCCATGAGATACAAGCTTATTTTGGGCTTTAAAGAGATTTATCCAAAAAATCAATAATGTGTTGATGTGGCATGGGTTGCCAATGAGGTAGTGCCATATGGGGCAAAAAAAGAGTCCTTAACAATAGCAAACACTAATTTTTTTGATAGATTAAGATAAATATGAAAGTTAGTTTTTTATTTTGTGCATAGGAAAGACATCCATTAACTATTTAAAATTTAAAATACTCAACTTCTAATCCTTATCTTTTCTTTTATTTTTTTTAATAAAATAAAACTTTTAAAATTTTTTAGAAATCTCTCTTACTCGGTTACTCCTTAACTAAATTTTAAAATTTTAGATAAGTAAAAACTTAAAAATTCCTTACACCTACACGTTTAAGGCTTGATAAAAATTGGTTAGGATAATCAATTATCACTTTTCTTTACATGTTTCTTTTTTATGAGAAATTCTATTCAGAAAATGTGGGGAAGGTAAATACGTGGGGAGTATATGTGGGGAGTTTTTAAAGCTATTGACTAAAAGTAAAAATTTATATCAACGTAGAAGTAGAAATGGGAGTTTTTTTAGCGAGAGGTGCTATATTCACCATATTTTCACAACAAATTATAAGTGATTAGTTGTTATTGGTTCAAATTTGAACCTAACACTAAGATTACTTTTTTGCCCCAACAATAACAACCAGTAACAACTTACCACTTAGGATTTGTTGTAAAAATGTTGTGGATATATCATTTCTCTTTTTTAGTTTTTTTTTTTTTTTTTTTTTTTACTTAGGATTTGTTGTAAAAATGTTGTGGATATATCATTTCTCTTTTTTAGTTTTTTTTTTTTTTTTTTTTTTTGAGAATCCACCTCGTAAGAACTTTTATTCAAATAAGGCTATGTGAATCAGCTTGAAGTACATTTGCAATTTCTGGTGGTACATCTTCCATCCCGACTTGTAATAAAGAAAAAGAAAAAGAAAGTGACCGCCTCGCAATCGAGTGGGCTACAGTATTACAATGCCTCTTTACATGAGAAAAAGAAATAATGGAGAACTGGGAGGCTAAGAACTGTATATCTTTTATAATATGACTGAACTGTGCAAGGCTGTGAGAGTTTGTCTTTAGAGCATTCATGAGGATCAGTGAATCACCTTCCAGCACCCCTTTGTTGAGACCTATTTCCAACGCCAACTCCATTGCCCGCCGAGCTGCCAAGGCTTCAACCTCAATTGCTGTACTAGGCAGTGGTATTCGTTGCGCCAAAGAGGCCATCACTAGCCCCATGCTATCTCAAATTACCACTCCAATTCCGGCCTGGTTTTCAGCCGTAAAAAGTGCCCCATCAAAATTTATCTTGTACTGTTGGTGCATTGGGGGCTGCCATTGTGATTGAGTTTGTCCCATAGGTGCCGTAGTTGCTGAATTATGCAGCAAAAAATCCTGCAATCTGGTTCGAGTTTGCTGCACCAGATTAATGAGATTTTCACAGCCTTTCCTGACCTGTAACTCATTTCTTCTCTTCCACACTGCCCAAACAACCATAGCAAACAAATCAGGTTCCCTGTTTTTCACCAAAATACATCCCACAAGATCAACAAAGCTCGTTATCTGCCACAAACTTTGCTAGTTCCAGACCTGTACTGAGCACCAAACTCCTTCCAATTTTGGGCAAAGAAAAAGAGCATGGAGTGTGTCCTCAGGCAGTAACTTACACTGATCACAACAGGCATCATTTAGCACCTTTCTTGCAACCAAATTTCGCTTGGTGGGAAGTGAATTTTTTTGCAGCGCGCCAGACCACATTTTTGACCTTACTTGGCACGTTGAGTCCCTATATTCCTTTCCACAGTGGCTTAAGAATCAATGGATCGGATTGACCCGGTTGTTGATTTTGAAACTCCAATTGCAGAAACTTATACCCGGACTTGACTATGTATGCTCCATTCGCACTATGAGGCCAAATTAGTTCATCGGGTTGTTCAATAAGGCAGAGGGGAATGCCTTTCACCAACACTGCCTTAAACTCCATCAAAGTTTCATCAATTAATTCATCCTTCTAGCATCTTCGCTCTTCATCAATCAAGCTCTGAACCTTTGCATCAGCCCACCTATCCAACCGTGGAGATAAAACAAATGTTGAATTTTTCTGTGGCAGCCACCTATCCCGCCAAATATGAACTGACCTCCCATTTCCAAGTCTCCAAATAGCTCCCCTTTTAATCACATCTCTCCCCTTTATAATACTCTTCCAAGCGTAGGATGCCGAGCTAGGGCAAGTGGCCTCCATAATTAAGCAAGTTGGAAAAAATCTCGCTTTAAAAACTCGGTAAAACAGTGAGGACTTATCATGTAGAAGTCTCCGTGTTTGTTTAGCAAGCAATGCATCATTAAAACAGGACAAATCCTTGAACCCCATTCCTCCTTGCTCCTTTGGCTTACATAATTCTTCCCATCTCACCCAATGCACCTTTCGACTCTTTCCACGCTGCCCCTAAAAAAATCTTCAAATAAGAGCTTCTATGTCATGGCAAAGAGTAACCGGTAGCTTGAAGCATGACATAGTGTAGGTAGGTAACACTTGAGCCACTACTTTAATTAGAATTTCTCTCCCCGCTTGTGACAGAAGCTTGCCTTCCCGTCCTAGAAGCTTTTTCCAGACTCTTTGCTTAATATTGTCAAAACTCTCCTTCTTTTTCCGCCCAATGAAGCTTGGCAGCCCCAAATACTTCTCGTATTGTTTAACCACGGGTACTCCAAGGGTTGCTTGAATGGATTCCTACATTTGGGGGGAAGTGGACTTACTAAAAAATAGAGTAGTTTTGTTTCTATTTATTTGTTGCCCCGAAGCTTGCTTATAAGTGGCTAGAATCTCCAACAGCTTCTCACACTCATTAATTTTGGCCCTACAAAAGATAAGGCTGTCATCTGCAAAAAGAAGATGTGTTAGCTTTGGTGCACTTCTACAGATAGAAACTCCCCTTATATCTCCATTCTCCTCCGCTTTTCTCAACAAACCATGGAACCCTCCCGTACATAATAAAAATAAGTATGGAGACAGAGGATCCCCTTGGCGTAACCCCCTTGAGGGTGTGATTTGGCCACATGGCTCTCCATTAATCAATACAGAGTAAGTAACCTTTGAAATACATTGCATCATCAGATTTACCCAAGTGTCACCAAAACCCATCTTCTTCATCAATTTCTCCATATACACCCATTCCACCCTATTATATGCCTTACTCATATCTAATTTCAGAGCCATGTACCTCGTCTCCCCTAAACTATGATTTCTCATGTAATGGAGGGTTTCAAAAGCCACCATAATATTGTTTGAAATCAGTCTATCCTTTACAAAAGCACTTTGTTGTTCCGATAATAAGTGTGGAAGGATTTTCTTTAGCTTGTTAGCCAGCACTTTTGAAAAAATTCTATACAAAACATTGCTGAGACTAATGGGGCGATACTGTGAGATATATTCAGGGCTATGAACTTTAGGGATTAAAGTAATAAATGAATGACACAGAGATGGAGGGAGATTACCCGAATTGAGGAAACACAGGATATCTTCTACCACATCATTGCCCACTAAAGACCAATAATGTTGGTAAAAAATGGGTGGCATTCCATCTGGTCCAGGTGATTTCAAAGGAGCCATCTGCTTAAAAGCTGTCTCTATTTCCTCTTTTTGAAATTCCACTGTCAACTCCTTATTCATCTCCTTTATCACAACCTGTGGGATTTGTGCCAAAATCTCGTTAAAGTTCTCTGGGTTTTGGGCCATGAAAAGAGCCTGGTAAAACTCCACCACAATCTCCTCTACACGGCTAGGAGTAGTACACCACTGACCTGCATTGTCATACAGCCCCTTGATGTAGTTCTTCCTTCTTCGTTGTGAGGCTTTGCTATGAAAAAAACCTCGTATTTCTATCCCCATCTTTCAGCCACTGCACCTTAGCTCGTTGCCTCCACATTTTCGCCTCTTTGTTAAGGAGTTCATTTATCTTTTTCTCCAATTTTTTCATCAGAGTCACCGAACCCCCATTGCATGCTACTCTTTTAGCCTAAGCTAATTTCTTTCTTTTTTGCTCCAACTCCCTTTTTACATTGCGGAAACATGTCTTGCTCCATTCGGTTAGACGTTTACCACACTTATCAACCCTTTTTATTAGTTTTTCACCCCGTGGTCCATCTACCACCTGCTGCCATACCACTTCAATTGTTGCCCCACATCTCAGTTCACTCATCCACATTTGCTCAAACCAAAAAGGCCTTTGTTGCCTACATTCCATACCGTCTGGGTTAATTAACAAAGGCTTATGATCCGAAGTGGTAACATTAAGATGATGAACTTGTGTATTCGGAAACAAAGAAAACCACTCGTTAGTCGCTACTGCCCTATCCAGTCTCTCCCAAACTGTGAAGTTATCATAATGCTTATGCCATGTAAACTTTGAACCCACAAACCCAAGATCCATAAAACCACACTCATCCAATATATCTCTAAAGGCTTGCATCTGACTATGAGGCCTAGTTCTGCCACCCAATTTTTCTGATTGCTTTGTAACTTCATTAAAGTCTCCTGTACATTGCCAAGGTGCTTGGCTACGTGCTTTCAAATTTCTCAACAGTGCCCAGGCTTCATGTTTGAGTTATGTGTCCGGCTCTCCATAAAACTCGGTAAATCGCCATTTCCCTTCCTTGTTCTTGCAAATTGTGGCATCAATATGGTTCTTTGAAAAAGTTTCAATGGTTAAATCAAAATCTTCTTTCCAATACATCACCAAACCCCCTAACTTATTTCTCTTAGGTGTAATAAATCTATGCTTAAACTTTAAACAGTCTTGAATAAAAATTAGCCTAGCTTTATCCGTCCATGTCTCGGCTAAAAACACAACAGAGGGATCTTTTGCCCACACTAATTCTGCAAGCTAATTCTCTGTACATTGGTTCCCAAGCCCCCGACAGTTCCAACATAGAAGACTCATTGGTTCTGGCGGGGCTGGGAACCAGTCTCCGCCAATATCTCTTTGTCACATTTGCCAACCCGAGAATTTTTTTTTTTTTTTTTTTCTGTAACTCTGATTGACCCCCAGTAGGATGAACACTCCTCTTCGAACCCACTACATCTTTCATGATAACATCAATACCTAAATTATGTCTCACTTGTCGTTTCCAAGTAGCTGAAGTTTTTGTGTAAGTGTTTGAGGTATCGGGTATAGCAGAAAGTGGGACACGGTTGCTGCCTAATGGGGTTGCACATGCTTGGGAGGCTCTCTTGAAGATTTCATTAAGTGTCATTGACTCCAGGAAATTTTCCTTACCTGTTGAAGAGTTTGAAATAGGCTGAATCTCTGTTGCCGTGTCAAATTTCCTTAAATCCCTGTTTATCTCCTCTAATTTCTCCTCAAATAGCTCAGCAGATATTCCCCCTATAATTTGTTTCGTAACTTCCTCATTGACCTCAGGTTCCACGTATGTATGCTTATGGAAAGGCATTGATTCTCGCTGATTTGTTTCCTGAGAATCAGGGGAATTAATTCCTTCTCGATTTAGCATCCCATCCCCACAGTTCGGTCTGATTATCTCTACCACCGGACCACCACATCGGAGCACAACTGGTGGTTTTTCGGTTTGCTTTGGGGTGGTTGTTGCACTCGAGCCTGCGGCCTTTGGTTTGTAGAAACTTGGAATTGAGATTGAGCTTCCCTTGGATTGCACAAACGAAAGTGCCCTGATCCATGCATCGTATTGTTGAGCTTTTGGCTGTAGTGTACCTCCACTTTCAATCCACAACTCGCAATCTCGATTGTCGTGTGTAAGGCTGCCACACCAGTTGATAGCCTCTCATATTTAAAAAAGACCCAAAGTTCCTTCCCATTCTCCAGTGAAACCACACGGCCTTTGCATAACGGTTTTGAAATATCCACCCTGACCCTTACTCGCACAAAACCATCACCCATACTATCACTCTCCTTCGTGTTCTTATCAACCAGGCCAGCAGCACCACAAACCGCCCTTGTTCAAAAACGGACTGGTAAGTTGTGTACCTGAATCCAAAAAGTCACCATATTAAACTTAATTGCAGATACATCAATCTCTTTATCGTACCTATGCAAAACCATAAGATGCTTATCAAAGCTCCATGGTTTTGTTTTGAGAACTTGCTCTATATCAGTTTGGGTATCGAATGTAAAGAGCAACACATGGTCACTCTCCTTTGTCACCCTAAAACCTTTTTTCAATCTCCAAATGGGGGTGAATGTTTTAGCAATAGCCTTCACATTCAGCGCCCTTTTGGTGAGAAACTTCTCCGCTAGGACGAACTCAGACACCGCTTCTTCTTTCGTGATACTAACTTGAGAACCTTCCATATCCGAGAGGGTAAGACAACTCCAAGAATTTGTTAGCTCCTCCATAATGCTGAAAAAACACAAGACACCCGACAAAAAAAAAAAAAAAAAAACATAGATGCACAGGAAAGCAGAATAGGAAAAAGAAAAGAGAAAATGTGTTTCCCCACCCCCGAAAGAAAAGGGAGACCCACTAAACCTTGAAGGTAAACCTGTTACCTCAAGGTACGAATACGCCTTCCAAGGAAGGGATGGCTAATTCTACGACCTAGGAGAAGGTGGAGAGGACACCACCCTTCGCTAGCGAGGAGAAACAGTTTATTTTATTTTATTTTATTATTTTTTTTTAGCTATTGAGTAGAAGTAGAAATTTATATCAACGTAAAAGTAGGAATTTATTAGAAGTTGTAAGACATTTCAACATAGAAGTAGGAATTTATTATTTTTGTCAATTTACTATTTTAACTCCATTTTTAAGTTTTAGGTAGGGGAATTTTTGACAGTAAAAAAAGTAATAACTAACTTTCTTTTGCCAATTTACTATTTTAATCCCATTTTTAAGTTGTTGGTTAATTAATTTAGGAGTATTTTTGATAGGAAAAAAGCAATAACTAATTTTCTGAATTCTCTTAATATATACAGATAACTACTCTTTAAGATAAAAAATAATTATTTCTCTCTAAAATGGTTATTAATTTTTAATACTTATTTTTTAGTAGGTATAATATTTTTTAAACAAACAAACTTTTCATATATATATATATATATACATAACAATTATAAAAATAAAAAAAATCATTAAAAAATACTGTAACTCATCTCTCTCTCAAGGATAAAAGGCAAGATTTTGGTGGAGGGAATCATTTTTATCCTTAGAATAATAGACATAATTCCATATCTTCCTCTCTCGACATTTTCACACAAAGAGAAGCATTGATCAGCACTTCTGTTCACATCACTTTTACACCAAAACAAAAGTGCCAATTGCACCATTGGCACTTCTATAAGTGCCACTAAACAACATAACAAAATCAATTCTCTCCATTTTCTCACTTTCCAAAGTAAATTTACTCACACATATTACAAGTATATACTAATATATACAACAATCCCCCACTAGGTTGTGATATTTGTTGAGTTAAACACGTGAACAAGCACTTTTATATTCAAAATTGGACTATTTAAGCAACAAACCTTAACAAATACTAATGTTTGACTCACATACACTGACACTAGTGCATTGCTCACACAACACTTAAGACACCTGCTAACACTTTAATTTGCTTCACTCTACTCATCACTCTACACACTTGCTGCCTATGACGCACACTACACCTTACTTCACACATGCTTCACAACACTTCACATTAGTTGGTGCTTTATGACACACTTCACTTCACACCACTTTACTTCAAAAACTTGACACTTGCTTCATATTTATACATGGGAACTGAATTTGGTAGGCTTGACTGCAACCCAAACTGTTTAGTTCTGTGTTGTAATCTTGCAGTGTGATTACAATAGAGAGGATTGGTTAATTGGCTTGGTTAATTGAAATACAAATAGTAGAAAAGAAAATGATGCTTTTTGTAAGGTTGAAATTTATCAACCATCTTGTTGGCTTTATTTCATGCCAATTTGCTTGTAATTTAGCACTTAGTAACCTTGTATTTAGGTGGGATTAATGTAAGGATAGTGTGTTAGAAGAGGTGAAGAAAAGCTCAAGTATGTGCAAGAAAGCAGGGGTTCGCAGCTAAGACTCACGACTGACTCGTGACTGGCAAGCCACCAAATGCAGGCACGTGAGATGCACACAGGGAAGTTGAAGGGTCGTGTCAGCTATCACATTACAGGACAAAAGTCCTAGGCTAGCCAGGCCGTTATGTCGCGACTTGAACTCGCGACTTGGACAAGCCGCGAGGTCAAGCCGCCAATCAGTCTAGTTTGGCAAAAACTGACTCTTCGTATTCCAAACACACACCACTATATATAAACCCTTATAGCCACTAATTTGACAGAGCTTCTAGAGAGAAAAATTGAGAGAGAAACCCTAGAGAAAACAAGATTGCCTCATCCCCAATCTTCATTAAGAGACTCCTCACTCTACTCTCTTCCTCTCTATTGATACATCCTTGAGAGGTTATTGACCAAATCCTTTTCTCACCACACCCACGTCTGTGAGAAGATTTTTTGGTGCTAAACGAAGCAGTTTGGAAGGGACTAATAGTTATTGGTTGATGCTATGGGCTATAGCGGAATCTGGTAAGTTAGAAAAGAAAAAGGTTCGACGCAATCTCGTTAGAGCAAGAAGCTTGGAGGGTTTAGGTACCTAGGTAGATTAGGCTTGGAGAGTCTATTGCTGTTCATGTATCCCAACTACTTTTTCTAGTGGATTATTGTCCGCTTGGAGGGCGGCAGAGAGGTTTTGCGCCGAGGACTTCAGTTTCCTTTTCGATAACACATCGCGTGTTGTTCTTGTGTTTGTATTTCTCTTCCTTTATCTTTACCTTTTATTTTCTGCTGTGAATGTGATTATAATTGGCTTAGATTGTTTATCAATTCTGTGTTTGGCTTATGTTCATGTTCTGCACATTAATTGTTTGATAATAAGCTTGAATTGATATTTTGTATTTTGGGGTCTAAACGTTTAAGGGTGTTTTAGACAGATTTTGAACTTTCAATTGGTATCAGAGCTTGTACACTTGTTGTGGTTTAAATACCTAAGTGTGATCCTTGACCCCTTGTGTTTATTTGCCATGGATTGTGTTATGTATGCCTTTTTGTATGATTTGGTTGGTGATAAATGTAACATGCTACATGTTTGTGAAAATGCCTCTATGAGTGATAATCCTCATGATTTTGATGCTATGTTACATGAATCTTTGGATGTTGTTGATATTCCTAACATCAAACCCTTGAAGAAAATTGCTAAGAAGTTTCAAAAGAATTTGAGCAAGTTACTTTGTGAAAATGATGATTTGATTGCTAAGCTCAATGAATCCAGTAAATTGGTTAAGAAATATAAGAATCTTGCTGAAAATTCTCTTGAAAAGCTAAAAGAGTTTGAATGTTGGAATATGGACTTGGATGCTAAACTTGTTTTGTCTAACAAACTTGTTGATGATCTTAAATGTGAAAATGAATCTCTTAAGATGCATGCCAAGTGTTTGATTGCTGAACCTATTGATAAAAAGGATGAAAATATTTGCTGCAATCATGTTGTGGTACCCGATTTTGTGCCTATTGTTTGTTCTACCCCAAAGGACAAATTAGTGTACATTCCTCCACATAAAAGAAATCAAAAGATGGAGAGAAAGGCTGTTAAGTCAAAGCCTCTGTTTAGGTCTCAACCTAAGGTTTTGGATGGATCTAAGTATGTTCCAACTTACCACCATTGTGGTGTGATTGGTCATATAAGATCTCAATGTTATAAGTTGAAGAGAGAACAAAACTATGTTGCTAGATCCCTTCCCAAAAAGTCTAGTGGACCTAAACACATTGTTTGTCACCATTGTGGTGCCTTTGGTCATCTAAAACCTCAATGCTCTAAGTTTCATGCTTTTAAAAGAATCAAAAGAAAAGATAAATTTGAGCTTCTTGGAAGTTGTGCTAAAAAAAGTAAACCGGATTTGAGTGAAAATAGCATGTTGTTAAAGAAAGTGTTTAATGCTCTTAACTCCTTGACTATGTGCATCTCTGGTTCTCATTCTTCTAACCCTTGTCTCACTTCTCATGAGACACTTATTCCAAACAATCGTTCCGTTTGGATGAGGAAGGGTTCCTATGATTGAGTTTTTGCTCTTTTGGTCCTTGATCTAATTCTTTCGATCTTTGTGGGACCCTTTATGCATTGCATGTTATATCTTCATGCATTTTGTGCATCTTGCATTTATTTATATGCATTGCTTTTGTTTTGATTTTATTTCTTGTTTTAATTTTGTGTGAGTAAAAAATCCAAAACTACATAAAAAGTGAAAAATTCAAAAAGTTTGATCGTATATGTTTGAGCACATATCATATGTGAGTTTTGTCTTGTACTTTCGTACAAATGGCTTTGTGCATTTACGAGCTTAGCTTGTTCTTTATGCACCTATATCTTTGTGGGAAAAATTCTGACATCTTTGTGTGATTGTTGTAAATCGATCTTCAAGCTTATCATGAATGATTAGTCAATAGTCTTGTTGGTTTTGAGACATGCATAGACTTGTGCCTATATATCTTCCCGCTCTTTATTTTGTTGTTTTTACTTAAAGAGCTCACCAAATGTAAATCTCCAAATGAAAAGAGATATTGAGCTGCAAAAGCCTGTCGTACATACTAGTATTTGACTAGGAAAAAGGGAAAGCGACCAAAATAAAATGTATGATGCCCAAAAAGCCAAAGGCTTATTCACCAAATTGAAATATCAAAAATTTCAGGCATCAATCTCTAAAATGAGATGTATTAATTCAAAAAGATCAATTACTATGAATTGTAAAGAAGCCAAATAAAAAACTTCAAAGATATGCAATCATTTTCTTGTGGGAGGTCATATATGTACATTTCTATAATTGAGATAGACCACTTGACTAAGTACTAGCTGTGTATGACTTGATTGAATTGATCATTGAAGCTTCACTCTAGACTATGGACTATTCCACACTTGATACGCACACACAACACACATGCCTAATGTTCAATGAATGCCTTATTCATTTGTTCGATTGTACTTGTTTAAATGTGATGTGTGTGTGCTCAACTTTATATGGATCAATCCAAAAAGGTTTTTGATCATTTTATATGCTTTTGGAAGTGATTTTTATCACTCTTTGTATTCATGTTTAGTGCATACATTGTTTTTCAATGTTTAAACATGTTCTGGGTTGAAAAAACAAATGTCAAAATTTTTGGCCACTCATTTTGCCGACATGCAACCAGCCAAACACTGTAGCGAGTTCACACAGAAGGTTTGGCAACTTACTGGCGACTCACTGGCGACTCGCCCAGTCGCCAAATGCCTAGAATCAGTCTTTTTAAGAGTTTTTTTGTGGGAAACTTGTTTTAACCTCTCCCATCCTCTCTTAAACTCTTATTTCAATATTTTTACATCAAAACCCAGCCAATTTGAATGGTTTTTCATTCTGTTAGGACATATATGTTTTAACTTGTTTAAGAACATATGTCACTTAGTTATGTATATTGGCTAATCCTTTGACAAAACGCACTTTGCTTGTAATTGGGTAGTTCTAGGTGTCTTTAATACTTCAAGAAACAATGTTTCAAGATCAAGTGTTGAAGTCATCAAGTCTGTCTAAGAGAAAGCAAGTTGAAGTGCAAAATTTATAAATCTCGACACCTCTCGATAGCTATCTCGACACCTGGCTATCTGTCGAGATCTTCAGCTGATTCTTATCGCAATCTCGATAGCTTCTCGATAGCTGGTCGATCGATCGAGAAAGTTTCTGTCTCCTCGACACCTTCTCGACACCTCCTCGATAGCTGCTATCTGTTGAGATTTATTAAACCTCGACACCTTCTCGACATCTCTCGATCGATCGAGGTTACGGGAAATCAAAATTTCAGCTTTTTGATTTTTGGGCCAGGTTTATGTATTTGAGTAGGGTTTCTTTTCTCACAACCCTAGACTTATATAAGGCTTATTTTAAAGGCCGTCACATGAGAGAATACAAGTAGAACATATGCAAAAAGGTGATTGATGCCTTATTCTCTCTGAAAGAAGCTACTATGTTTTTGCGCCTTAGGGTTTTGTAACCAAGTGCTTCTTGATCTTCATTGTTGATGAAGTGAAGAACTTTGCAACCAACATTCTTCTTCCTTAAGTTGGTGAGTGAGTCAGGTATTGGGATTCATGCAAAGGAGTTAGTCATGTACTGGGATCCGTGCAACAACAAAAAGGGTGGCGTTCATATATTGAAGAGTTCAGAGGTTCTGAAGCGGTAGAAGGTTTCTGTTGTGAGTTCATCTACGGGGATTGTAGAGTCTAGGGACAAAGGTTTTGTACTAGATCTGAAACTTCTCTTTTCTATAGTGGATTGCTTTTCGGGAAGGTTTCCCCCCAGGTTTTTTACTGTGAAACTAGTTGGTTTCATTGGTTTTCTTGGGTCATCATATCTTGTCTTATTTACTTTTCCGCTGCATTCATTATTGACATGATATTGATGTTTGTTTGTTTTAACAAGGTTTGTTCATAATAAATCTAATTAACAACTTGGGTTTAAAACTTGTTAATTCTATCAACCGGGGTCTATATTTCCCAACAAGTGGTATCAGAGCGGGTTCACTCTGATTGGATTAATTTCCTGAGTGTGATCCATTGACCCCTGTTGTCATGGATAGAGGACAATCTTTATTTATATCTCCTTTATTTGATGGAACTAATTATGCGTACTGGTGTTTGATCACTGAATTAGAAATTTTGATTGTGGTTTTGGCCATTTTGACTAAGAGAGTCTGTCATTTGAAAGAAGCACCAAAGCAACAACATGAGAAATTAACTTTGTAAAGTCATGGGTAAAACTCGCCCTTGAAAACCAGCTTGCAAGGGGAGAGTACCTAAGAGCTTATATACACATATTTAAGTTTACACTTCAGTCACATGGGACACAGGATTAAAACATACTTCCATGCTTCGTAGCCAATGACCATAACAACTCGTTCTATCGACACTGACCTGATGGTAGCCTTTTCTCTTTTTTAGTGAATCCACTCGTCTATCAGTTATTCAATGGCTTAGTAAAACATTTTAATCTAGCCTCTAGGTAGCTCCCTCTAAAATCTGACCACAAAATTGCAACTCATTTGATCATATACTCAATGAGCTATGTTCGATTACTCAACATGGTGGTTGGCTCTAATAACAAGAAAACTGACTTACAATGGTGAATTCTACCCATGAGTTTGTATCACTTTGTGCATAATGGTGCCAAAAAATTTATATATTTTAAGTTTATTACTTTAAAGGGTTGTTTAAGTTGAAAGACAAGTTTCTTTACGCATGATAAAGAGTCAACTAAATTGGATATGAATATTGTTAAAAATCAACATTAATTCTCTTGTCTGTAGAAATTTCTAGAGATTCTCTTAATCTCTTTCTTTTCGGAATTCTCTAGACATTACAAGAAAAAACCTACATTGCAACAAAAAGGAATTTTAGTGGCAATAAGAACTAATTTACTTTGTAAAGCTTTTTTGTTGCAGTAGGACTTAAAAATATTAATTTATTGCAACAATATTTTATTTGTTGCAATAACTTGTAATAATTTTGTTGCAATAGAAAAATCAATGCCTTATAAAAATCCCCAAATTTTCATTACCACAATTTTTTAACAAGTATTGATGGTTTGCATCTTTTGTAGATTTTTTTTTTTTTTTTTTNCTAATTCCGTTGAAGGACAGTTACGCTAATAATGATAAGTACCGTTCTCTTCGTGATGATATAATCGATTGTGTTTGTGATCTCCACATTTTTACCGATAGTCGTAAGCGACGTCATATGTTTACGGGGTATTTTTATGCTTTGAAGTGTGATCATCTGTGGTTTTACGGTGAACCTCACAGCCAATTACAGAGGGATTTCGGAGACTTGATGCAAGGTGATCGCAATCATGTTGAGATTTCATGTAAAATCACTCATTGGGTTAGTAGAAACGGAAACTACGCTCCTGTGATTGCAAGGATGGGTGTGCATGTGGAATGCATATGTCCTCCTCAGAATTCCATTATCATCCAACACAATTCTCAAAATGTTGCTGACGACACAGAGCTGCTCGCACCTTTACTATCTCCAAATGGTTCACATACGGACTCAGACGCAGGAGACGCTTCAAGCTCCTCTAGTCCCTGATGACATCTGATTCAAGGCGTCCAGTGGATATAGCAAATGGGCTTGACTTATGTTTGGCTATTGACTCAGCAGATGGTAATGGGTTTGATTTGGGTTCTTCTTCAATAGCTAATCCCTTTATAAAAAGATGACCCCATTTTCAATCTATATCCACCGTCAAAGAAACCGAGTCCGATGCAAAGAAATATGCCCAGGTATTATTTTTACATTGAAACCATTTTCCACTAGAAGACTTAATTCAAAACAATGCACTGTGTATTATGAACATATATATATATATATATATAAAAGAAAAATTCAGAAGTTGGAGTCGGAGTGGATCGCTGAGTTGAAATTTTAGAATTATATAGTCTGCTCATAAAGTCATTGCCCTGTTAAATTTGGTACAATTTCAAACTCATTTGAGGGTTAAGCATTTGGTAGAAGTACAACTAAGCATTTCATTAGGAGTGACTTAAAATCTCAGGAATAGATTTTGCTCCCTTCAAAAAGGGGAAAGTTGTGGTTTCTTATTTTATTTGAATAGTTTATGATTTTAATTGTCTTCAATGCGTAGGCTGTACAATACTGATTGGCCAAATTGGAGTACTTTTTCATATAATCAATCAGCTGTAACACAATGTCAACCTCCTCTAGTCTCTCACGAAACTGGGCACCTCTATCTTTGCCAATTGATTCAAGGCTTCAATTAGATGTGACAAATGGGTCTGACTTGGGTTTGGGATCTGACTCAACTGTTGGAGATGGGTTTGATTTAGCTCCCTCTTCAATGGCCTATTCCTCTGTAAACTATGATTCAGACTTCAATCCATATCCACAGTTGAAGAAAATGAGAGCCTCTTGACCAAATTCCTAGAAAACATGACAAGGTACTGTTATTAAATTGAAACTATTTTCCTTTGCATCATTTTAGTTCAAAATCTTTGGCCTTGTTGAATGACAAAGTATGTCACCCACTTTAGTTGTATTGTTCGATTTGCATCTTTGGGTATCTTTATCACTTTTCGGTCTGTCACACTAAATTAACGCCCTCATTCATAAAGGGGGTACTGACCCAATTTGAAAGGATATGGTAATGTGAAGAAAATAAATATGTAACTATGTAGGGTAAGAATACTTGGCGTTGGCGATCTGTCACTCTTTGAAGTTGGCCTCTAATTGGGTTTTTAAATAAATATGTAACTATGCTTCTACCAAGTGAGAAATCTTATGCACGGGTCATTTTTTTTTACTAGTTGGACATTTTCTGCTTAAGATGTTGCCTTAAGAATCATGGCTACCCTTCTTTTTATTCAAAGTTTCAAACATTGCAGACTTCGAACTAACATTTTGTTTTCAGCTTTTTTTTTTCCTAGTTGAACAAGTTTTTAGTATGAATAAAACTGTGCTTAAAGTTTCCTACATTACGTAAACAGTGACCACTGATGATATCTTTGGATAACTTATATCAAGGTGCAGTGCTTTCTCATCAGTAATGTTGCTAGGATAAAGGATTTTCCTTTTTCATTTCCTCTGGCTGTCATTAAAGAGTACCCCACAGCACAGATGTGCACATGCACACTTTTTCTTTTTCACATATATTTTTTCCCTTGATGAAATGATGTTAATACTGTTGTCATGAACTAAATAAAATGTTACTGGGTTACATAGGTTGTTAACACTTTCATCATGAAGTAAATAACATGTTAGTAGGTAACATAGGTTGTAGAACATAATTCAACATTGAACGGGATAATTTTTTAGTAGCTCTCATTAAAAAAATGACATTTTGAATGAGAGTCCAGATGGAGTTTTATACAAAGAATGGATCTGATTTGTGCTTGATTTATGGTAATGAAAGTTGGAATGATAGATCAAGTTGTTTGGACTTAAAATTAGAGATCAACAATAATGCCCTTTGGATGGGGATTGATTGTATTTGGGAATATACAATATCCAGCTTGGGAGTCTCAAAATTTTCTGAGAGAAAAATAAAAATTCTACAACTTTGTAAGCCCAAACATGTTCTCAAAATGTTCAGAGAACCATCAAGGAGTAGTTGAGGAGAGGCCATGTGTAGTCAAAACATATGTGAGTATTGAGGAGGAGTTGGGAAGCTTGCTGGTTGGTGTAACCCTAGATGGCAAAAACTTGTAATGCACTGTCTAAAGAGTGTTTTACTTAAGCACTCTTTACTTATAAATTACCAAAAAAATAAAAAATAAAAAAGATAGAAAGCTCTACGCAATCTGTCCTGATGCTCTCTATGTCTCTGTTTTATAGGTACTCAGTGCTTTTGAACAACTCAGGCTTTGCAACCTCATGATGAAAGACCAAAGAGGCCTGTTAAGAGTGTGCATAGCTCCTGATAGTTGACAATTGGTGATCACTGCTAAAGGGTTTTGGCAAGCTTCTTCCAAGATGGAGAGGTGGCCGGGGTGGCATGCCAGCTTTTGTGGTCAAATCACAGGTAGGGAAAAGAAAAAGACTGCTAAGATATTTGGCAATCAATTTTTTTTTTTCCCTGAGAGCTAAGCCTAAAGGATTTTCTTAACTTGTCCTCTTGATTGCAAGTCAGATATTGGAGGATGCAAGTGTTATTTGCTGAAGAAGAGAAGGCTACCTTGAAGATTAGAAGTGATAATGGAAGACACTTCTGACTTGCTGAAGCAGGGGATGCAAGTGTTATTTGCTGTTTATAACAGGTATTAACTGAGGCTAGGGTTCTTCGTTGTACCATCCCTTTTTGTTGTATCAATAGAAAAATAAATTTTAAAAAAATTAACTGTATGTCCATTCTAGTTAATATAGCTTTTTAGGTGGGTTTGGGCTTATGATTATAAACTTCAATCCAAGAAGATAAAAGCCACCTTTTCTCCCTTCTAACACATTATTTGACAGTAATTTACTCAAGGTGGATTTTGACTTATGCTTTATCTATTTACACATCATTATAAACTTGGTAGAAATTTTGTTTTTAATTTTAATGTTGTCAGAAAAATCAAATACTTGAATATGAATTGGGTTTTGTTCTCTGAATCAGCTGTTTGCTTATGCCTCTATTCAGCACAGTGCTTCCATAGCAAAACCTCTTCAGGGTTGTTCTGCTTTTTTTCCTCTTCCGAATTTGGTAGGCTTGACTGCAACACAAATTGTTTAGTTCTGTGTTGTAATCTTGCAGTGTGATTACAATAGAGAGGATTGGTTAATTGGCTTGGTTAATTGAAATACAAATGGTAGAAAACTAAATGATGCTTTTATTTTCTCACAAAAGTTGAGTGTGTGTGTGTATGTTTGTCTGTGTATACAAACATACATAACTATTTATTTAGAAATAGCACACATTCCATTAAATAAAGGTATTTTAAAATCTTCTGTCTTATTTTAGAAAATAAATTGATCCAGAAATTGTTAAAGCCTCTGAATTAATATAAAATCTGGACCTATCAAGTAGGGGATGTTGAGTAGTGGAGGAATTAGAATGTTCAATTGTCTGTATACTTGACGCTAATGCAAGGGAAAAAAGAAGGTTCTTCTTTGACAAGGACGAGATGGAAAAAGACCAAATATGATTTTCTAGATCAAAAGCACAAAAATATAGGGTAGAATTGTTGTCTTCTATGTATGAGGGTCATGAAAATAATGCAATGTTGGTCAACATAAGAACTGGGGAAAAACACAACTAAGATACTGGCCTGCAGTATGAATTGTAAAATCTAGTATTTTGAATGGTTCAAGAAAAGTCAGAAGTTTTATAATGAAGATTTTTTTTTCATAGATTTGAGGTTTACCCAGATATTTTCTTGCTCCAGGATAAAACAAGGTTGACTTGGTGGATGGAAGAGATGTTTAGAATTGAAGAGTGTTGACACTTGGAACTTTAGACATAGGTAGCTGTCTCATGCACTAGATCATGTGGAACAATGTTAATCTGCTTGACAATCTTTTTAGTGTTTATAGTCAATTAGCTCTGTCTTAAGTTGATAATAATCAACATAGCTAATTGCCAATTTCGAAGAGCTAGTAAAACAAGGGGTACATGTCAAAATATATATGAAATCGAAGGAACTGATCAACTTATTGGCATTGAATGACATTGGGGTCTCCAGATCAGTAACCTAGTTTAGTTATTTTCGGTACTAATGTTATCTGCCTGCTTTTGTAAAACATGTATTGTAACCTATGATGATTGATAGACTAGGTTAATGACATGAGGGTCAACATGTAAAACAGTAGTTTCTTTGTTTAGCTTAATGCATATGGCCCTTCTCTAACAGAGTTTCCCAAATCCCTCCATAAAATCCCCAAAAAGAACAAGCAACAGAAAAAAGTGATAAAAGAAAAATGCTTGCAATCTTGAACTAGAACTTTATACATCATTATAACTTCTGATCTCCTTGCACTGAGAGATACCATGAAAGTCTATGTTCAGGTTCACTTATAGATAAATAATATAAAAAAAAGATATAAAATCTATGTTTAAGTTACTATTTTTTAATTTCTACGGGAATCAATTGTGAGTAGAGTTCTTCTAAAAAGGAAAGAAAATTGTGAGTGGAATTCTTCAAATTGTGTTGGCCTGATTTTCTTAAATTGCACACAAGAGCGTCAAACTCAAATACCCTTAAACCACATCTTCATAAAGGAGCAGATTCTATGCATCATCCAATATTGCTCTTTGCCACCTATCCCTTTTTATAAGTTTTTTTTTTTTGATAAGTAAGAATGTTATATATACGAATGGCTACTCTATGCATGAATAAACATAGAGCAAACCCAGAAAATACAATCCCTTTTTATAAGTTTGCAATTTGTTAATGCAAACTTATAAAAGGGATAGGTGGCAAAGAGCAATATGAGTTTAATTTTTTGTCACAGAGAATACTCATGTTCCAGTTGTCTTTTCTGGTGATTATCATGATTGATATAGTAATGTAATGGTGGGATACGTAGGTGATATAATGGTACATAACATAAATAATAATTTTTCATTAAAAAAAAAAAAAACTAATAATTCATGTGTGTTTTGTATTTTAAGATAACAAATCATAATTTTAGTACTTTATAAATACTGTAAACAAAAAATTATTTATTTCATATTTTAATGGCAAATTTCCTTGGAAAAAAAAAAAAATTGAAATAGGTCACCAAAGACATCAGATCCTCAATTATTGTATCTATGTTTTTTCAAAATGCCTATTGAATTTTGTATAATAATTTGGTTGGATGTTATTTTGGTTGTATTTTTTTATATTCCTAATTAGTTTTGAAACTTGAATGGACAATTTAATAAACCCTGAATTGGGTCAAGTGTAAAACTTCGGAAAACACAAAAACAAAGCATAAATATTATTTTTCCCTTTTTGAAATTCTATTTTTTGTATTTTTATTGTTGGGAAAATTGGCTCCATTCCCTTCATTGTAAATTCATTCGTGGGCCACGATGGATACTGAAATTTCTACTGGGTCATGTCAACCATTTATTGGGCCATTTCACCTTCAGCCCGTATGCATAGGAAAATTTTCAACTTCAATCCTACTTTACTAAAAGAAGAAAAAGAAAAAGAAATTATTCGTAATTAGTATTGTCCTTTTATGAGTTTCAATGATTTTGCTGGTGCTTTTTTGCGTCTAGCAGTATTTGAATATATTTTTTCTTACCTATCAAAAAAAAAAAAGATTTTGTGATGACAACTAGATTCTATGGTAAACAGCAACTACCCTTTAACTGTATTTTTTTTTTTTAGTGATTACTCCTTAGTTTTTATTTGTGAAAATTATTTGTAACGGATTTGGTTACGGGACAAGATGGACATTCTCAGTTCTTGTCAATTGACCCCCAATTGGCATCTGTCAGCATTATAACTATGTTTTAGGCAGTTTAGAATGTATTGATTGAACAAATGTAGACATTGTGGTTATCATTGTCACAAAATATATTTGTCAAAACTAAGCAGGATTGCCCTTTTAAGAGTACTCTTTAGATTTCAGTGAATTTGGAGGAAGTGAAGGTATTAACATTAGAGAGGCTACTTGAAATTTAAAGATTGGAAACAATCTGATACTTGCTTTCTTGAATGCAGTTCCATAAAAGGATTTTAGAACCTCTGAATTACTGTAAAATTTGGACCTATCAAACGGAGGATGTTGAGTTGTAGAGCAATTAGAACATCCTGTTGAGTATTAGCAGAGGGGTCTTCTTTGACCAAGGAGAACATGAACAATGGCATTTGTGGTTCTTTGGAACCAAAGCATGAAACGTAGTGTAGAAATTTTGGGTCTTCTGTACATGAGGGTCATGGAAGAAATACAATGTTGTTTAATGTAATAATTGAGCTAAAATATAGTTAAGGTAACTGGTGTGCCATATAAATTGAAAGCTAATTCTTAAGAAGGGTTTAAGGAGAGTCTGTATTACAGCAAATATTTTTTTCCTTGATTTTGGAGGTTTCGGATTTGAAGAAAGAATTCAGCTGTAAGGTGCTTTTGAAAGATGTACCCAGATATGCCATGCTTGACTAGCTAATGACACTTCTTCTGCTAGTGGGGCTTTGAGTTGAACAAATTATCATTTTTTTTTTGAAATTTTCAAATATTATTTGAGTTGTACACGTTCTTAATTCACTCTCTGCATAAGTTGTTAGCCTTAGAGCTCATTCCTAGGCCTTTTCTTTCCATTAAAACTTTTTAGACTTTGAACTAACAAATTTTTCCTCTGTTTTAGTGTGGAGTGTGGATTGTCATTATGATGGAGGAGGGGTACTGAGGCAAGTTTCATCAGGGGAAGGTGAGGTCGAGAGAGGTTTGGTTGAACAAGACTGCTAGATCGGAGAGGTTTCAGGAAATTTGGAGGAAGTGAAACCTGGTTTAGGTCCTGTCGAGCTCTTGGAATGGTATGTGTGAGATGTGACTTTTGTTTTTGTTTGATTGTTTTTAGAGTTTATGTATATATCTGGTGCTGTGTGTGTTCTACTGCTTTATTTTCTATGAGAATAAGCTTAATTTAGTAATGATGTGTCCTTTGGAAACTGGTTTTGGGGAATTAGATGGTAGTTACATAATTACGTTACTTTACTTGGTAACCCAGCTATTGGAGTGGAAAAAAGTTTGGAGATGGAGTCTATGTTAAATGAGATCTTGCTAAATATATTCAATCGTTACAAACTCAACAGTCTGATTCCCTCTCTCTCTTTCACACACACACACACACACATGCATACATGTACGTATTTCTATGTATATCTGCCTTTTTGTTTTGGTATATGGGTGAATGTTATTTTCTTAAAGGCAGTTCCATAATAAGTCTTTTAAAACCTCTGAATTATTGTAAAATTAAGACTATCAAATGCAGGATGTTGAGTAGTAGAGAAATTAGGAACATCAAGTTGACTATGTAAATGATGCTAATGCAGGGGAAAAAAAGAAGGTTCTTCTTTGACCAAAGAAAATATGAACAAGGGCATATGTGATTCTTTGGAGCCAAAGCATGAAAGATAATTCAATTTTTAGGTCTCTCTGTATACGAGGGTCATGGAAACAACACAATGTTGTTCAATATATTATTTGAGGTAAAACATCGTTAAAGTACCTGGTGTGCAATATAAATCGAAGGCTTATTCTTTAGATGGGTTCAAGAAGAGGTTGTTCTATAGTGAAAATATTTTTCTTAATTTATGAGATTTAGGGCTGTAAGGTGATTTTGAAAGGTGTACCTTGATATTTTCTTGCTCCTAGATATGCCAAGCTTGACTAAGTAGATAGAATAAATGTTAATTAGAGAATTTTCACTTGAAATATTAGAAGTAGGCCCCGTGCACTGGATCATGTGGAACATTGTTAATCTGCTCTGACGCTGATTCAGCGGAAACTATTTTTGAATTTTGGATTTTTGTGTACCGAGTCTATGAAAATTGGAATGACATTATGAAGAAGTGTGGAAGGCATTGTGAAATTAATTCAATGGGAGATAAAGGGTAGAATTAAATTTGATAATGGAGGCTACTGTAATTCCATTTAAAATAAGGTGCTTTGCAGCCTGTGGGATATCTCCTATTCTGTTCTCAGATTCAGCTTGTGACTGATTATGTGTTGCAGTTTGGTATAACTGCTAAGACTTTAGTCCTACTTTAGTTGTTAACTATGCTTCTGCTATACCTTGTTACTCATTTATCAGAAGAAGAAAAAACAGATGTAACTCTGTTGTTTGTTGATAATGATCAACAAAGCTAGATGCCCATTTGGAACTGCTGGTAGAATACATGTATGCATCAAATAAACTTCTAGAAATGGTTCTTAAGTGCTTGGTCAATGTAATGGCCTTGAAATGTTAGTGGGGTCTCCTGATTAGTAACTTTGCTTACTTTGTTTGAGTCAATAAATTTTATTACGTGCCTGCTTTTGAGTTTGTATATGGGAGCTTGTGGTGATGTATAGACTTATATTAATGAAATGAAGGTTAACAAAACAATAATTTTTTTAAATTTTATTTTATTATCTTGATATATTTCACCCTCAGCTAACAATCCCTTCCAAATTCCACCCTAATATTCCCCAAATCAAGCAAGCAACAGAAAACTGATAAAGGAAAATGCTAGCAATTTTGGAACTGTAACTTTATGTATTATTAGTACTTCTCTTCTAATCTCCTTGCATAGGGACATACCATGAAACTCATGTTCAGGTTCAGAATGTTTTATATTTAGAGGAATCAACTGCAAGTAGCTTTCTTCAAATGATTTTGCTAATTTTTTCTTTAAATTGCATATTCAGATCTTAAAACTTTGGGAGCTTCTTTTCTCATTTCTTTTAAAGCTCACAATTCCTCAAGCTGCACCTTCAGAATGAAGCAAGTTATTTATATCAGCCAATATTGCTCTTTGGCCCCTATCCCTTCCATATTCTTGCAAATCATTTGATCATCCTATTGTTGTCCTCCTTTAATGCACCTGTTTTCCTCTCTGATCTAGGGTAGTCTTTTGCCAGCTCCTTTTGAAGTTGTTCACTTTAGCCCCAAACAACTGATCAGATGCTTGTAATGTTCATAGCATGTGTTATGAGTTTGTTATGGGCAAATTGGATCAGGCTTTTTTTTGCTGATATGACCATTGAAAAAGTAGGTCAGCCAACAGTGGCCATTGCTAGCTACTTTGCTGAGCCAATGTTTGACATGCTTGTTGGGCTTGGAACAACTTTGATAATACAAAAACCAATGTTTATCCAAATGCTTATGGGAATGGTGATTGCATTGTCTTCCTGTTATTGAGCTTGTGGGTCTGTACTGATTTCGAGTTCAATGTTTATCCAAATACAAACAATGGTCTAAATCTGTATTTTGTTTATACTGAAAATGTAACACCCCAAAATCATAAGCAATAAAGGTCTATTTAATCTAAATAATCTATAAAAATATTAAATGAAAGAAACCAACAATCTAAAATGTCATCACAAATGTCAGAGCTCTAATTCACCAAATACAAAACATTCTCAAAATAATTCTCCAATACAATGTTCAATACCATAAAATAATGATAAAATCCTCAATTCAACAAAATAGTTTGTGACTACTATCTCCCAAGAATCTTTACTCCAATAATCCCTGTAATGTATCTGTAAAGAGAAATAAAAGGGGGGGAGGGGTGAGATAACTTAATAAATGGAATTTACTAACATTGGAGTGTGGGAAGAAACCTTCAAATAAATAATTCTTATAGCAATTTCATAACTTGAAACTCATCAATATTTATCATTAAATATTTCATGTAAAAGAAAAATATCTTTATATTGTGAGCCATCATAATATATATATATATATATCAATACCATCACATACACAGTTTTCTAGGCTTTACTCGTGGTCAACGTTTACGCCTCGTTGACAGGGTTGTGTTGTTCCCTTTTCTGGGACTGGAACCTCCTTGTCATCCCCTTTCTTAAGAATGGCTCCTTTGGAACCTAAAGGTGCATTCTCTTGCTAAGGAGCTTTCTTTTTAGATCCTCAATAGTATACTCCCTTGCTAAGGAGCTATCAAATGTGCACTGTCCCATTTTCTGGGATTGTCTCTTGCTAAGGACTAGCTGCAGTATGATTGTCCCTTGCTAAGGACTAAAACAACACTGAGCTTTTAATCATGGCTTGCCATAGGTTTTCAAAACATATACAAGATGCTCACATAAATAATCCATTCAAGATGCTCACAAAAATAATCCATTCATAATTCTCGAAAATATAAGGATGCATTCACACATACAAATTAAATAAATTTAGGTTGTCCCACAAGTTTTTCATAAAACGAATAATAAATGTGCACATCAAGAAATTATAAAATATCCATTTATATGTATTGAATAACAATATATTTCTTTGATATACAATAGTTTAATAACCAACATTGTTTGGGAAAAACCTCCAAAATTAGTAAACACCACTTACCTCTTAGTTGCAAAAATAAAAGAAATCAACCTCCCTTGAATCACAACAATTCAGTGGAATTAGAACCTAGCAACACCAAAAATAGGTTCATCAATACACAATTTCCCACTTAAAATCTATTTTCACACTTAAATGGTTTTATCCTAGACAATATTGATATATCTAAAATTCTCCATTAATTCACCTAACTATCCGATTTGCTATTGGAAGTCACGTATTGCCTTAATTTGTTGCTTAGCATTCCCTCTTGATGCCACTAGATGTCCATTGACTCTAACATTATATATATAAATATATATATTCAACTTAACATTGAAAGCCACGTGAGATAGCTTTAATCTATCAATCTAGTGCTAGAATGCTCTCTTGATGCCGCTGGACATCTACTGACCTTAATATTATATATATATATATATATTCAATCTAACATGGGAAGCCACGTACAAGGCTTACTATCAATCTAGTTGCCTATTGCCCCTTTAATGCCGCTGGACAAGGATTTAGACAATAAAGAAAGTGTGATAGTTGATCGGTCAACAATTGAGGCTATGTGTGAATGCAATAACCACAAGCACTCTTTTCACTTTAACATGGTGACAAAGTCCAAGCCTATTACTCTATTTGGTTCAATTCAAAGTCTGTGCTCTTTCCTGACATATTGACCAATCTTTATCCAATATAATACAATTATATGAGCCCTTTTCTAATAGTATTCATGATAGTCTAGGTTCATATCAATCGCTAACTATTGACTATTCAAACTTCTTAAATCTTGAGCATGAGAAAATCATACCTGAAGACTCCAACTCAACGCCACAGTGAAGGAAGGCAAGGTTCAATAGTCGGCTGAAGCAAAAGAAATCCCATCAGCAAATACACGTGTAAATTAAGTGGAAAAAGGCTAGGGTTTTTAAGGCCTATATATTTACTCATGCCACCTCACTTGGGCTTCATAATTCATAGTATTAATCTCATTTTTTAATAGTTTAGGCCTAAATCAATTTAATCCATTTAATTGTAGGCCTCCTTTATAATTTACATATAATAATTAAATGGCGTCAAAATTTTGGGGTGTTACACATACATTCTAAAGGGTGGTGCAAACTTCCCTCCCCCTCCCTTTTGTGCTTCAAACCAATTCACAATTGACCGAAACTCTTCCTCCTTTGTACTAAACACATGGCTATTCGCCAACCCCACATGTCCTAACTCACAATGGCCTATCTCTTCTCCCTTTAATGATTGTTGTGAAATATGCCATGCATTGCCAAAATACCCAATTGGGAGTGGAGCTTGCAATTGCCTCCAAGAGTCTATACAAATTGAGAGGAAATGTGTAGTGTAACTTTTAGGACCTTTCAAAGGTGTGATACGTGACCAAAAGAGTGCTGCTAGCAATTCAAAAGGAGTGGCATTAGGACAATTTTCCTGGATGGTTGAGAGGCATTGTTTGATCACTGAATTAGAAATTTTGATTGTGGTTTTGGCCATTTTGACTAAGAGAGTCTGTCATTTGAAAGAAGCACCAAAGCAACAACATGAGAAATTAACTTTGTAAAGTCATGGGTAAAACTCGCCCTTGAAAACCAGCTTGCAAGGGGAGAGTACCTAAGAGCTTATATACACATATTTAAGTTTACACTTCAGTCACATGGGACACAGGATTAAAACATACTTCCATGCTTCGTAGCCAATGACCATAACAACTCGTTCTATCGACACTGACCTGATGGTAGCCTTTTCTCTTTTTTAGTGAATCCACTCGTCTATCAGTTATTCAATGGCTTAGTAAAACATTTTAATCTAGCCTCTAGGTAGCTCCCTCTAAAATCTGACCACAAAATTGCAACTCATTTGATCATATACTCAATGAGCTATGTTCGATTACTCAACATGGTGGTTGGCTCTAATAACAAGAAAACTGACTTACAATGGTGAATTCTACCCATGAGTTTGTATCACTTTGTGCATAATGGTGCCAAAAAATTTATATATTTTAAGTTTATTACTTTAAAGGGTTGTTTAAGTTGAAAGACAAGTTTCTTTACGCATGATAAAGAGTCAACTAAATTGGATATGAATATTGTTAAAAATCAACATTAATTCTCTTGTCTGTAGAAATTTCTAGAGATTCTCTTAATCTCTTTCTTTTCGGAATTCTCTAGACATTACAAGAAAAAACCTACATTGCAACAAAAAGGAATTTTAGTGGCAATAAGAACTAATTTACTTTGTAAAGCTTTTTTGTTGCAGTAGGACTTAAAAATATTAATTTATTGCAACAATATTTTATTTGTTGCAATAACTTGTAATAATTTTGTTGCAATAGAAAAATCAATGCCTTATAAAAATCCCCAAATTTTCATTACCACAATTTTTTAACAAGTATTGATGGTTTGCATCTTTTGTAGATTTTTTTTTTTTTTTTTTTGATTTTGTTGTTAACAGGTTAAATATGATGTGTTTAGTGGAAAAAAAAAGATTTAAAATATATATAAAATTTATTGCAACAAAAATTATTGTTGCCGTAACTTATTGCAACAAAAAGTTTGTTGCAATAAGTTTCACAAGTACTTTACTGACCTATTGCAACAAAAAGATTTGTTGCAATAAGTTTTCAAAGGTACTTTATTGCAACAAAAATTGATGAGTTTCCCTATATTATTTAATATCAGTCACATATTCTTAACTTGTCTAGAAGATTAGTGAAAGAAAGATATTTTTACTGTTATTAAAAGATAATAATGGACTGTGCTAAAGAATTCAAAGTCAATTGGTGAGTTAACCAACAACCATCAATTTTAGGAAATTTTTATGGGAAATTAAAAAAACTGTCAAAAAATTTAATCACATTTTCACTTTTTCTTAAAAAAATTTCCTAAAATAGTTTACAAATATATGCCATAAGGGTATACGTTAATAAACCCTTAACAACATGGGAAGAAAACCTGCCTTACAACCTAGAACACCTACCAATTCAACTTCTGCTCAAACCATTTCACTTGGACCCATATTCATGTTTAATTTAGAAATCTCTCAAAGCAAAGATCAAAGAAAATTTTTTGTCTAACAAGTAATTAATGGTATCGAAGATGCAAGCCGTCTCATGGACAAAAGTGAATTTTTGATCTGGTTCTAGTCACGGACTTCCAAATGTTCTAATATTATGTGATTGATGCTTCTGGATTTTAGATCTATTCAATATTATCACTACATGTCATCTTTTGTTTAGAAGCACATTTTATGGGATGACTTCCTGACTTCTGAATTGCAAGAACATACGCCAAGCATTGCCAATGTATTTTATGTTTTTCTTCCATTCTTGAATTGAAACATTGCTACTCTTTATGCAGGGACCAATGACTAATAAAAAAAATCAGCACAATTGCCTCTTTGTTTTTGTTATAGTTGTGCTTACATATATATTATATTCCCATCAAGAATTTGTCTTAGGGGTTATAAAATAGAATGGTTGATACATAAACAGGTGTGTATGAGACAGATAACCTAATGTAATATGATGCCCCACTATTATATTTCAGCATATACAATCATACATTAGTACTTAAATAAACAATAGTAAATATATTTTGGTATCTAAATCAGTTTCTTTAAACTGTGCTAAATTGAAAACTTTTGAATTTCTCAAAAATCTAATCAGTAAGAAGCAAAAACATATATATTGAATAGAAAGAAGAAGACTCACCAACTGCACAAATGCTTGTCCCTTTTTTTTTTTTTTTTTGGTTATCTTCTTTGACTAGATCAAGCCAATAAAATTGTCCCTTAGACCATAAAAATTTAATTTCAAGCCCTCAGCATGCAAACACAAAGAAAGACTATTACATTAAAAGTCAAGAGCCAGGAGAACATATAAATCCCTACAAAATAACAACAGCAGTTGAGCATAGCAAAAAAGAATATATCAAAACACAGTTATGAAAAAAATAGCTAGTTCCGAGATTGCAAAGTTTGAATAAAATGAAAGGGTGCAGCCAGGAGTTCTATGGCAAACATCTTATGCAGAAATGTAGTAAAAACATGCCCATGGAAACTACCAAAAGACCAATCCATGCATAAGAAGTCTCACTAGGTAGAAGCATTATTGCACAGTTATTTAAATATTTATCATGTAAATGCAAGAACATAATTTGTCTAACAGATCATGATATAGGATTTTCCTGAAACAAAGATGATGGTATTGAATTATTATGTCTCAAGAAGTTGTAGTTCAAAAAGTACAACCTAGATAAACATAACTACTAGTCAACTTCACACAAACACCTGGAGGGAAATCAGCATTAGGAAATGGCTTTCTACAATGCCTTAGTCTAGGCAGGTGATCATAGCATTAAGGCCTCAGATCCCAAATCAAATTCAAACCCATTCTTTTATCACAATCATCCAATTCAACTGCATTTTAAGACCATTAAGATCATAAACTATTCAAATAAAATAAGAACCATTATTTTCCCCCATTTTTTGAAGGGAGCAATATCTATTACTGAGTTGAAGTCACTCCTATTTAAATACTAAGTTTTGCCAAACCCACCAAACCTAATCACTTTGTAAAATTGTTTTACTCTCAAATGACTTTAAAAATGCACCAAATTTAACAAGCAATGACTTTATCAGTAGACTATATAACCCAAAAATTTAAGCTCAAGGATTCACTCTTACTCCTACTTCTAAATTTTTCTTGTTGGTTGGTTGAATCTGTATATATATATATATTTTTTTTTTCCATAATACACAGTGCATTGCGGTTGAACTGAGTCTTCTATCTGAAAATTTATGGCAACATGACAATTCCATTAATCAAACCTTAAATTCCTAGCAACATTCACTTAAGCTATCTGTTTCAGAACTAATACCACTGAGCCTTTTCAAAACTCCATGACAATATGCTAAACTAATTAAAACCAGTAATTCTAATCATTTCAAGAACTCTTTTGACAATGGCCAATCAGATGTGTATCTTAGTGAGTCTGAAAAAGCATAGGGCTTTTGACTTTATTGGTTCATTAACTAGACAAATTAATGTTTTTTCTCAAATAATTTTGAAGGCTCTTTAACCATTACAAATTTACAAGATATTGAATTTAAAAACAAATAATATGACCATCAATTATACTTTTACTTTGCACAAATGTCCTTTCAAATTAAATTAGTATCCCGCATGAAAGAACCCATTAATTTAGAGAAAGAGAATGGGAAGTGAAAAAACCCCCAAAGATGCAAATCAAACACTGCAAAAAGGGAGACATACTCTAGCATTTAACAATGTAAAAGAAATCAAATGAAGATGATGCAAAGGAAAATAGTTTCAATGTAATAATAGTACCTGGGCATTTTACTTCGAAATTTGATTAAGATATTATCAGTTTCTTTAACGGTGTATATGGATTGAAGATGGAGTCATCTTTTTATAAAGGAATGGGCCACTGAAGAAGAACCCAAATCAAACCCATTAACATTTGCTGAGTCAATACCCAAATTTAGCCTACCCAAACTTAAGTCAAGCCCATTTGGCATATCCTTTTTTTTTTTTTTTTTGAGAAACATTTGGCATATCCATTGGAAGCCTTGAATCAAATGTCAAGGAAAGACACCCAATGCAATTCATAATTAATTCTATTATTTATTTTACCTTGTCAATTTCTTAAGTTCCTAATATTGCTTAAATTTTGTTAGCATTAATGTGAGACTTGTGCAGAGTGCACATTAGAAATCTAAGTTTTACGCTTAAAAGACTATTCCATAATAATATTTTCAGCAAGCTATGAAAAACTATAAGGTTATGTAAATGGGTTGATGTGCAGTAGTAAATTTAAGAATTCCTAATACAGTTCTTGTTTCGTTAACACCAAATACAAACACACATATCCCTCTTCCCTCATTAGCCTTGAAAAATAGCTTATGTGCAACTTCTTTCACCATCTCCAAAGTAGGATTTTTCTTCCATAAGCCATGTCCTATCTCAAATGTCCAACTTTCTACCCATTAATCCATATATATAAAATATTGAAAATAATTTGTTTTAACTTTTTAAATATTATTCTTATTGTATCTTAGAAAGAGGACGAGACAATAACTGCTTAACCGCTTATTGTATCCTTCCTAGCAAAATGCTTACTATTGCCAAATCCAGCAGGCCTCATTTGGCAACTACCACTCTGCCCCTTCAAATCCCATAAGAAACTATGCTCAACTAATTAAACCAATAATTCCAATTCAATACAAGTAATCTCTTGAGTATGTCTAAGCAATGTTGATCTTCATCAATATAAAATATTATTTTCATTTTGGCTTTACTTGTCCATTAAGTTGCCCAACTTTATGCTTTTCGCTAAAAGAATTTTGAAAACTTCTTTTCCATTAAAAGGAATGCAACTTAGCAACAAATCATATTACTAATTTCTTTCATTAGTTCTGTTCTTTTGTTTGCATTACTGTATCCTTTCAAATTGGCTTAATACCCCTTTAATGATAAGCGTGTTAATATAATGAAAAAAAGTGCGAAGTGAAAAAGATGTAAATCAAGCAATACAACTAAATAGGGACACATACTCTGGCATTCAACAACTCAAAAGAAATCAAACAAAGATGATGCACAGGAAAACAGTTTCTAAGTATTAACAGTACCTTGCCACGTTTCCTTGAAATTTGATCAAGAGGTTTTAATTTTCATTGACTGTGGCTATGAATTGAAATTGGAATCATCGTTCACCGAGGGATAGGCCAGTGAAGAGGAACCCAAAATAAACCCATGTTCAACAGTTAAAGGAAATCCCATATCAAAGTCAAACCCACTTGTCACATCTATTGGAAGCCCTGAATAAGATGGCAAAGAGAGGAGCACAATGTCATTAGGGACAATCAAAGCCATTAGATGATTTGCATTGATAGGGATAGGCAATTAATGACAATACCAAATCATAGCCATAATTGTGAAAGCCCTTCAAACTTGACAGAACCAAATCTATATGGGCCCCTATCACTTCTTTAATCTTTGTGCTTTTGAACATTCGTTTACTTACCACTAATGGAAATGACAACATGATAATCAGATCCAATGGGCAAGAGACTTCCGCCCAGGTATGTGATTAAGGGCCTAGTACCCCCACCATATTCCCGCATTGAATGACATGATATAAAAACACACGAATAAAGTCAAATTAGTTAATGACTTTTCAAGACCTTTAAACTGTAGTCTCTCTTCTCTCTTTACTGTTTTCTCTCCACTACCAAAAAAAAAAAAAAAAAACCCCATTTATTCTGACATCTAAAACTTCAAATACAATTACAAATCATTTTGGAAAGTCTTAATAAAAAAGACAGTATATCTTTGTGTAAATTCCATCAGTTAACAAACAAATAAAATATTATACAAATGTCTTTCATTCTTAGTTCCACCTAAATGATCAAAGAACGACAATATTCCACGTACCTCTATTGATCCACTAATTATTGATCCACTAATTTACTAATCATCTCATCTCTTTTTCTTGTCATGGTAAGCCTTTCCTTAACTGAATAAAAATCTGACACTTTCTAGATGCTACAAAAACACCATGAAAATAATAACTACACAAAACCCACAAATAACTTGACCCAAACATAGATGTCACTCAATTTGGGCACTGATAATCAAAGGTCATTCACATACAAAAATATTGTCCTTTAATTAAGATGTTGTATTGCCTAATATTGAACACCAAATATTCTTACCCTGCAAAGCTATAAGCCATGCAATGATATTTATTGATCAAATTACTAATTTGATCGAATTACTAATTTCCTTTCATTAATTCTATTATTTTCTTCGCATTACCATATCCTTTCAAATTGTGTTGGCACCCCTTTATGAACGAGAGCGTTAATTTAATGAAACAGAAAAGAAGTGATAAAGATACCCAAAGATGCAAATCAATAATATTACTAAAGGGGTGACATACTTTGTCATTTAACAAGGCAAAAGAAATTGGACTAACAAATGCAAAGGAAAACATTTCAATTTAATAACAGTACCTTGCCATGTTTTCTAGGAATTTGATCAAGAGGTTCTCATTTTCTTCAACTGTGGATGTGGATTAAAGTCTGAATCATAGTTTACAGAGGAATTGGCCATTGAAGAGGGAGCTAAATCAAACCATCTCCAACAGTTGAGTTAGATCCTAAACCTAAGTTAGACCCATTTGTCACATCTAATTGAAGCCTTGAATCAATTGGCAAAGAGAGGTGCCCAGTTTCGTGAGAGACTAGAGGAGTTGACATTTTGTTACAGTGAGTCATTATATGAAAAAGTACTCTATTTGGCCACTCGGTAATGTACAGCCTAGCATTGAAGACAATTAAAATCATAAACTATTCAAATAAAATAAGAAACCATGATTTTCCCATTTTTAATTCACATCCTAATGAAATGCTTAGTTCTACCAAATGCTTAACCTCAAAGACTTTGAAATTGTACCAAATTTAACAGGGAATGAATTTATGAGAGACTATATAATTCTAAAATTTCAACTCAGCATCCACTCCTACCAACTTCTGAATTTTTCTTATATATATATATATATATATATTCACAATACACAGTGCATTGTTTTGGATTAAGTCTTCTAGCGAAAAATAGTTTCAATGTAAAAATAATACCTAGCCATATTTCTTCGCATTAGACTTAGTTTCTTTGACGGTGGATATAGATTGAAAATGGAGTCATCATTTTATATAGGGATTGGCTATTGAAGAAGAACCCCAATCAAACCCATTACCATTTGCTGAGTCAATACCCAAACATAAGTTAAGCCCATTTGCTATATCCACTGGACACCTTGAATAAGATGTTATCAGGGACTAGAGGAGTTTGAAGGGTCTCCTGCATCTGAGTCCATATGTGAACCATTTTGAGATAGTAAAGGTGCGAGCAGCTCTGTGTCGTCATCTACATTTTGAGAATTGTGTTGGATGATAACAGAATTCTGAGGAGGACATATGCATTCCACATGCACCCCTATCCTTGCAATCACAAGAGTGTATTTTCCATTTCTACTTACCCAATGAGTGATTTTACTTGAAATCTCAACATGATTCTGATCACCTTCTATCAAGTCTTTGAATTCCCTCTGTAATCGGCTATGAGGTACACCAAAAAACCACAAATGATCACACTTCAATTCAGAAAAACTCGCCCTAACCATGAGACATTGCTTACGACTATTGGTAAAAATGTGGATATCACAAAGACAATCGGTTATATCATCACAAATAGAACCATACTTATCATTATTAGTGTAACTATCCTTCAACGGAATTAGATGAAGAGAAACACAAACAGCAATTGATGGAAACTCAGGACCAACCCAGAATGATATGGAACTTTCAGTGCTTTGATGATTGATCCAATTCGGAATCTTTTTTCCTGGTACTCTAATATCATATCTCTCTCCAAAATCAACCAGATACGCATCTAGAGTGGGAAAGAACTCATCTTCAATTGTGTTGAACTTGGAGAGGGAGACCTGGGAAGCGTAATCAATATGATTCGATAATTTGCGATGTGAATGCGAATCCATTAATACTTTGTGTTTCACACCTGAACATTTCATATTTGGTGAAAGCCCTAAAATTCTTCCAAACTGCATGAAATTAGGAATTTTAAGAAATTGAAGTTTAGCAAATCTAGTAAATTTATTTGCAAAGGTAACCAAAATTGTTTCTATTATTACTTTAAGAGAGAGAGAGAGAGAGGTACCTGAAGGATTAATTTTCTTAATGATTCTGGATTCAACGAGATGCAATTTTGTGCATATACTTGTCTTATACTTTCTGGAAGCTTTGGAATTTTCTTAAGGAACTTGGAATCTTGAATTAGAAGCAAATTTAATCTATTGAATCTGATAATGCTTTCTTGTAGGTTCAAATCTTCACTCCCTAATAATAAACATTTCTCTGAGTGGGTGAAGCAAGAAGTCAACCTTTTTAGAAAATTCAACCATGGAAAACAATATTTTAAAAAGCCACTGTAAGAATTGCATGCTTTTGCTTGTCTTTTAATCCCCACGTCCTTTGGAAATTTGACATTACCACAAAGGATGAGTTTGCGAAGTTGTTGCAATTTATAAATGCTACTTGGAAGATGACACAAATAAAAATTGGAACCTATATCTAGTCGCTCAAGTCCAGTGAGATTCCCAATTGATGGAGAAAGCTCTCTAATGGCAGTGTTTGCCACACTTAAATACTTTAAATTTTCCATTTCTTGTGGAATATCGGGGAATCTTTTAACCCTTTCGCAATTACAAAGATATAAATATTTAAGAGATTTCATCACAATACAACTTGGAAGAATTTGAAGTTCAACACAACCAAAGAGGTTCCAGCTTTCAAGCTTATCAAGACATCCAATAGAGTCATGAATCTTGACTAATCTTCTACAATTTTTAAGATCCAATTTCTTTATGTTTGGGGTGGCACTCGATAAGTCGGGAAATTCCCTAATGTATTGATTGGAACTAAAATTCATATATGTCAAGTTTTTGCATTGCATCCTCTGTAGAAAAAAGAAAATCAAAATTTTTAACTCCAACAAATGTTATTAAAATATAGTTTAATAAAGTAATAATAATTTATAAAAAAAATAAAAATGATTATACCTTGAAAAGCTTGTTCAATGTAACCCGACTTTCTGGCATGTTGAATGCAATGAGTTTTTGAGGATCAAAATTGGATGGTAAGGAAGACAAAGGAAATCCGGACCAATCAAGAACCCTTAATTCATAAGGAAGATATTTGAGGCCTTTACAAATATCTACATTACTAACTATGAGGAACTTGAGATTTTTCATCTTTTCAAGACATTTAGGCTCTAATTTCATCTTTGATGGTTCAGGTGAGCATATCATTATGCCTCGCACTTTTTCCGATCCCTAATTAGACAAAGTATCAAGTCAATCAAACTATACAATAAAATTCACTAAAGTATATGATAGTTAAATTTAAACAAGAACTAAGCTGATAAAGTTAAATTTTCTTCAGCATTTAAATGAAAAATAATCACTACATTTGCCATTTGAAAAAAAAGGTAGAAAATGAACCAAGATAAAGCATACCGTATTTTGTGTTAGTACTTTATGAACATCCTCATAACACCATAGCCTACTGCGCTCTTCAGGCAAGTCTGGTGATTCCCGTTGAACAATGTCCCTACCCATTTGTTGTAGCAAGTCATGCATCAACAATTTATCACATCGACCAACGGTTATTAGGCACTTATCGATAAGTCTTCGAATTCCATAAATTGGATATAAATTGCAAGCATCCAGTATATCAATGACATATTCCTTAGGAAATCCCTCAAAGAAGCATGCAATATCGAGGAAAATATCTTTTTCAGTTTTATCCAATCCTTCATAACTTATTTCAAGTATTTTTTTTATTTCTTCATTAGGAATTCTTTCATACTTTTCTACTGCACTTCTCCATTCAGGTTTAGTTCTTCCATACAAATCAGCACCACTTATTACTAGAGCCAATGGCAATCCCTTGGCATATTGTATAACTCTATCTGCAAGTTCCAAATAATCATCTTTGGGTTTGTTGCTTTGGAAGGCATGCATACTAAAAAGTTCAAGAGCTTCATCTTGATCTAATTCCTTAACCGAGTAGGCTGAACAACAATTTCCAAGAGTAGCTGCCAAGTGTTTGTCTCTTGTTGTTATAATGATTTTGCTTCCGGAAGCAAACCAATCACATCTTCCAAGCAAATTTTCTATTTGGATCCATTTATCCACATCATCAAGAACTAAAAGAATCCTCATAAATGAAAGTCTTTCCTTTATCATATTGATTCCCCTAGATTTGTTACCCACCTTTAAATTTGTATCCCTTAAGATCTCAAAAAGAAGAGCCTCTTGTAGTTTGATTACACTAGCATTTGTCCTCGATCTTTCTCTTAAATTTTCTAAATAACAAAATCCATCAAAATGATCACAAATTCTATTAAAAATAGCTTTTGCGATTGTTGTCTTACCTATTCCACCAGGGCCATGGATACCTATTATATGACCATCATTTGACTCAATATCTAAAAGAATGGTCTTTACACGATAATTTATTCCAACAGGGTATCGAGCAACAAATAATGGTGTGTGATTAAATTTAGAATTTGAGATATCTTCAACAATTCCTTGGATAAATTTGAACTCATTGCAACTGTCATTCACATAACATTAAAAAATATATATAACAAGTTAGACTAGAAAATAGAAATGTGAAGATCAACTAAATTTAAGATGTTCGGCTTGTGCATAAAAATTTTAAATATTGTCAATTAAAGTAAGTGGCTTGTATTAATTCCCATATAGATGACATTCAAATTAAACATAAATATGCAGGCATACCATAAATTGAAATTAATAGGATATTATTGTTTAGAAAATTTATTCATATATAGAATCTATATGTGTTTATACTTTATATTTGAAAATGAATAAATAATAAGATACTTGAATTTTATCATTTGACTACTTATTTCAAGTTTGAAAGTCAAAGACTTAAAAGACAATAAATAAAAGTGTAAAATTGGAGGAAAGTATGGTTATTTGATCAAAATGACTTAACATTAAAAACCAAACCGTTCAAGTAAAATCATGTGTTTTGATATATATATATATATATATAAGAGTCAAATTTTCATGATTTAATCAGGTTTTTTTATTTTTTTTTAAAATTTTTTTTTGTGAAACATTTTTTTGGTTATGAAACTAAAGCTAAAGTTTCTGTCATCGCAATCCGGATTTTCATTTTTCATATGGTTTACCTGTTTGACGGTACAACCTTTGATTCGGTGCAATTCTGAGTACTATACGTCTAGAATGAAGTTGCATGGAAAATCTAATTAAGTTACTGATGATTGAAACTTGTTAAGACTCACTTTTAATACTAGAACTAAATTTTTAAGGATATTTTTGGGAAATTTTTTAAATAAATAATATGTGGGAGAAAGAGACTCCTATATATATATATATATATATGAATGACACTCCTATTTAATTAGTAAGTTTTATTTTTTATTTTTTTTATTTTTATAAATTAAATCCTTATATTTCAACATTGCTAGCTAATTAACCTCTACAATCATAGATATGAAGAAAAAAAGTATAGACATAATTTGGCCAAAAGACTAACACTGATAAATTAGTGCTAATTGTTGTTTAACAATAAAATTAGTGATCATAACAGACCACTGAAAGTTATAAAAAGTGCAATAGTTGTCATTAAATACATACCTATGCTTGTAATGCCAACCAGATATATTAGCGGTTTCATGGAGAGCTTTTCTCCACCTTTCTACTTTCTTGCTATCCTTAAGTTTTCCTTCAAGTTTAGCTAGGGCTTCTCCGAACTTTCCATTTTGGTTGCGTATTTCTGATGGATCCACCTTGTAAAAAATCGGTCGCACCAACTGGTCATTCTTCTTACACTCAACAATCTTGGCAAGCTCATCCAAACACCAAGTGGAGGATGAATAGTTTTCAGAAAATACAATTATTGACATCATTGAGTTTTCAATGGTTTTGAGAAGCTCTATAGAAATTTCTTCTCCCTTTGGAAGCTTATCATCAATGAAGGTGTGAATACCCCTCAAACGCAACATGTCATACAAATGGCTTATAAAACCAAAACGGGTATCTTCACCTCTAAAACTCAAGAAGACATCAAACTTCTTGGGTTGGTGGGTGAAAGAAGAAGATGAGGCTCCTTTGCAGGCCACAAGAGCCATCAAGATTTATGAGAAAAGAGTTGTAAAGATCTGAAAGGAGGAGAAAGAAAACTCCGAAGGGATTGCAATATAACTCAAGAAAGTGACGACAAATTAGGAAGAGGGTGAATGCAAGCAAGAGAAGCCTTTAAAGGTCGCTTGTTTTGGGTGTGTCCAGCAACTCTTTGAACTTTCCAGGAACCGTAGATGCTTTTTTGATTTAGCTGCAGATGGTTGAGAAAAGCAGAGAAAGAAAGATACTGATGAAATAGGATTTGAAGGAGACCCTAAGGAGTCTTCAGTTGCTTGGTTGAGGAAAGTCAATACGCAAGTTACACCTGGACCAAGTAATGCCTGGACACGCATGTCAACTTCAGTAGAAGAGGATGGATTGGATATACAGTTTATAAACTATTAGATAGCAATTACCTAGTAGTTGTGTGAATGCAAAAGCAAATAAATATTTTTTACATTTTTCTTTTCACATTGCGGGATCTTGGATGCTTCATGTTTCTGTGTAAAACCAATAAAAAAAAAAAAATGTAAAATACTTTAAGGAATCTCCTCATGCGTAACCTGGGGCCCTTTTAGACTAATTAATTTGACCTTATCGTGAATGATGTTCTGAGAATAAAAAAAAAAAAATTTTGATTAGCAAGTACAATGAAGGGGTTTTAATATATTATATAAATAATAATATTTCTTTTTAAATAGATAATTAATAATTTGTTCAATTCAATGCCCTACTAGGATATGTTTAGATACCGTTTATTTTGCCGAAACTAAAAATTTATTGCTGAAAATATTATAGATAAAGGTAAAAATTAGCTGAAATAGTACAATGAGACCTATGAATAGTACCAAAAAGTGCGTTGAGACCCATGAATAATAACAAAAATAAACTCAATAATGAAATAATTTTTCATTTTTCATTTGTATCCAAATGGAGGCTAAGTGTGCGTTTGGATTGAGATCGAAAATTAAAACAATTTTATTATTCAGCTTATTTTTGCTACTATTCGTGGGTCCTACTGCATTTTTTGGTACTATTCATGGGCCTCACTGTACTATTTCAACTAACTTTTACCTTTACTTGTGATACTTTCAGCAATAAGCTTTTAGTTTCAGCAAAATAAGCAGTATCCAAATACACCATAAAATAAGAAACGTAAAAGATTTGACTTTTGAGGTTGATTATCATCTACACTAAAAACTAATTGTTGTCTTAATATGATAACAGAGAGGCAATCATTATTGAAACACTTTTTAAAAAATAAAAAACAACAACAAAAAAAAAAGTTTATACACATTATTTATTTATTTTGTGTGATTAATATATATTTTTATCAAAATCCTATCATCTCCCTTAGTGAAACACTCGCTAAATAGAACTGCTCTATTTCATTGAATTAGAAAATAAAATGAGAGAGCAAATGTACAGTCAATACTCAATAGGTTACACCTCTACTCTCTCTCTCTCTCTCTATATATATATATAGTGAAACTGAGTATAATAAAAAAGAAAAAGGAAAAAAAAAATGAAGAAGTAGGGGAAGAAAATAGCTGTAATAGAGCAAAAGCAACTCAACCTCTACAAAGATAATGACACATAATCAGGCTTTATTATAACAGAAAATTAAACTCGTTTCTTACTCCGGCGTGTATCACATATTCGCATAAAGCAAAACGGCACCGTTTTGCACTTGTTCCATTTTTCCATTAAAAGTTGAATGACGATGTTTCATTTAAGTGAGGATCTTTGGAATAAAACGATAGCGTTTTGCTGTCACCTTTCTTCGCTGAGATCGGAATGAGAGTTGAGAATGCTCGATGGTCTATCTTCAACAACTTAATGCTTATATTCACATTGTCGCATCTCACTCAGTAGTCAGTACTATAGACGCCATCAAGCTCAATACCAAGAAAAAAATGTTGTCACCATTCCCATAATTATTTCCACAAAAATTGGTTGTTCTATATCGCTAAAGTTGTTCCAACTCCAGGCCCAACCGGCATGTTAGTCAAGCATTGGCTCAACTATACATTATATTGAGCTATAGCCTATAGTCTTTGGCTCAACTATACGAATGTGTATGTGTGTGTGTGTGCACTTGTTTACCATACTATGGTGTGCTCAGTGCGAAATGAAATGGTAAAACCTTTAATCTAGCAACATTACTGTAAAGTTGTTATTTACAACTATGTATTTTGTTGGCTTTTATTCCGTGTCAAATTTGATTGTAATTTTATTCAATCATTTATACCCTGTATTTATTGTGGGATTTCATTGTAAGGGTTGTGTGTTAGAGAAAGAGAGTGTGAAGACTCAAGCATTTGAAGACTGAAGATTTCTCGTGGGTATGTCGCTACTTAGCTTCCTGCGAAGTGACACATGTGCCTTGCACATGCTGGAATGTGAAGAGTCAGGACAGATGTAGATAACTGTGTTTCGCGAGTAGCTCGCTGGTAAGGCCTTCCCGCGAGATACCCACGAAACGCTTTGTTTAGCTGAACTGTCATTTTTTATACACTCTATACTTGTGAAACACTCTGTTTAGCTGAACTGTCATTTTTGATACACTCTACCTTGCCCACTCTATATATACCCTCATTACCCACATACGTAGGTGAGGCCATTCAGAGAGAAAACCCTAGAGAGGTTTTTTAAAACACACACACCCATCTTTTGAGAGAGAGCTACTCATCCTTAGTGAGAAATTACTGTAGCCTCTTCTCCATCCCTCTTCCATTATCATACCTTGAGAGGAGATTTGTACCCAAACACAACCCACACATATTTAGAGTATAGAGAGTGTTTTAGAGCTATTGGGAAGCATTGGAAGAAGTCGATGATGGCAGATGCAACATGGAGCTTGTTGCAGAATCCGGAGAACTAAGACAAGACACGGTTCCGAGAAGCCTTGTTGGAGTAGGAGCTTGGAGGGCTTAGGTACACTGGGTAGATTAGACTTGGAGGGTCTCTTGCTAACCCATGTATTCCAATTGATTGTCTAATGGATTGATTTCCGCTTGGAGGGCGGCGGAGAGGTTTTTCGCCGAGTTCTTTGGTTTCCTCTTCGAAAACACATCTCGGTATTTTTTGTGTTTGCATCTTTCTTCCCTACTCTTTTATATTCCATTATACTGCTGTGTTGCTTAGTTTATGGATTAGAGTAGCTTATGTGTTCATCCGCTCACATTTACATTATTCTGCACTTAGTATTAAGTTAGTGTAAAATCCATCGACCCGTAATTTTAATTGGGGGGTCTAAATTGCTGTTGTGTTTTTAACACATTTTCGAGTTTTCAATTAGTATCAAAGCGGGTACACTCGCTGTGGTTTAAATACCTGAGTGTGATCCTTGACCCTATTTGAGATGGACCGATCTCAATCACTCAATGTTCTACCATTTTTTGATGCAAACAATTATGCTTTCTAGAAAGTCAGAATGAGAGCATTTTTATGCTCTATAGATGATACTGTTTGGGATGCAGTTGAGATAAGTTGGACTAAGCCGACGGATCCTAAGTCCACTTGGGATAAGGCAGCTCTCGCAGCAGCCAATGCTAGTAGTAAAGTGTTAAATGCTATTTTTTGTGGTGTGTCTCCTGATAAATTCCATAGGATCTCTCATATGACGGTAGCCAAGGAAGCCTGGGAGATTTTGGAGACGACATATGAGGGTACGAAGAAAGTTAAGGACAAAAAACTTTAGATGCTTACCACCAAATTTGAAGAGCTCAAGATAGGGGATGATGAACCATTTGATTCATTCTATGGGAAGCTCAATGAAATTGTAATTGCTAAACTCAATCTTGAGGAGAAGATTGAAGATACTAAGGTGGTGAGAAAAATTTTGAGGTCCTTACCGGAGAGCTTTTGAGCAAAAGTCACAGCCATAGAGGAAAGTAACGATTTGGATGAAATTAAGATCCAATAGCTCATTGGATCACTTCAAACGTATGAGCTTGGACTGCCTTCCCATAAGACAAGTAAATCGCTTGCTCTTAAAACCATCACCGAAAGAATAGATGTTCCTTTCGAAGAAGATGGAGTGGAGAAGGAAGTAGTATATCTTGCAAAAAACTTTCAAAAATTTCTGAAGATGAAGAATAGTAGAAAACCATTCAACAGAGGGAAATTTTCATCTTCAAGAGGTGATAGGAAAGAGTTTACGAGGAAAGAAGGGAAGGATTCTCAACCTCCTTCAGACATTGTGTGCTATGAGTGCAATGGCCATGGACATCTAAAGAAGGAGTGTCCAAATTTTCTGAGGGGAAAAGGCAAGGCATATGCCACTACGCTTAGTGATTCTGACTCGAAAGAGAGCTGTGATGGAGAGAGAAACTACTCCGCCTTCATGACCATTACTCATGTGGAGTCATCGGATAATTTGGGTGCACTTGTGAAGGAGCTTGGTGAGCATTCTGATTCAGAGTCTATTGGGATTGTGGAAGAATCAGATACTGAAGAGGAAGAAAATACAGCTAATCTTCAAGAAAATTACTCCTTACTACTTGAGAAGTTTGAAGAGTATGCAAGGGTAGCCAAGGCAGCTGTGAGGAAAATGAAGAAAGCTGAGGAAGATTACAGAAATCTTTTGGTCAGATATAAAGAGACTAAGTGTGAGATTGAGATACTAAATGACGAGCTGTCTGAAGCCTATACGAAGGTAAGGTTTCTTGAGCAAAAGGTAGTGCAAGCTCATGCCAAGATAGAGAAAGTCTCCTCTCAGAAGTTAGAAGATGTCATATCATCTCAAAAACCTTCCTCAGACAAGTCCGGGTTGGGATACACCGGAGGAAGTTGCTCGTCAGCCAAAGTCACCAAAGAAGTAAAGTTTGTGAAGGCAAACGAGACGGTTGTAGAAGAGCCTAGTCTTGAGAAAGTTGAGGATGTAAAAAGGAAGAATGTGGCTAAGCAACAAATGGTGACTAAGCCCCAAAATAAATCTGTGGTTAAACATGGAACCAGAGGAAGATCTTTCCCAAGATCACAACGGGGTCCTAGGACGAATTATGTGTGTCACTATTGTGGATTGCAAGGATACACCAGAACCAACTGTCAAAAGCTGAGAGCAGACAACAATGCAAGCGCATCTCGGTCACGAGAAAAGAGAAATGACATAAGGTTTTAGGGTGGTGAGCAACCAAGAAGTCAAAATCGTGATCCAGGAATGATGGACGTGATGAAGATGATCGGTGCCTTCACCAATTGCTTGGAGAGTTTCACCAGAAGGTTTGAAAGTCCAAACTCTCATACCCAATCCGTCAAGGATATCACCCCTAACGCACGTGACGTGTGGGTGAAGAGGGGTACTCATGTATAAGCATTATAACATGTCCATACATAAATACTTCTAATGTTTAGGGACATTTGCTGTTGCATCATTTCATGCATTGCTTTCATTTTTCTGTTGTTCTCTTATTTGTTTTGGTTTGTTCCAACTATTTTTGTTGATCTTACTTTTCTTGTTATGTTTTTGGGTATGTTCAAAAAATTCAAAAACCCATAAAAATTGAAAAATCTCAAAAGTTTGATCACTTGTTTTGTATATGTCATGTGTGAGTTTGGCCTAGTACTTTCGTACTAATGGCGTAGTGCATTTACGACTTTGCTTGTTATGTATACACTCATTTCTATATGGAAGAAATCTTGAACACTATGTGTGACTATTGTAAATAGATCTTCAAGCTTGTCATGAATGATTGGTCAATGGTTTTGTTGGTCTTGATACTTGCATAGACTTGTGTCTATATCTCTTCCCAATTTATTTTTATGTTTTTGCAAAAAGAGCTCACCAAATGTAAATCTCCAAATGAAAAGAGATATTGAGCTGCAAAAGCCTGTCGCACACACTAGTATTCGACTAGGAAAAAGGGAAAGTGACTCTTTTTAATGTGTTTTGTATGGTGCTCAAAAAGCCAAAGACAAATCATCAATGTTGAAATATCATAAATTTCAAGCACCAATCTCAAAATGAGATGTTTTTGTCCAAACAAAATAAAATGGACCAATTGTTATGTCTTTTGTAGAAGCCAAATGAAAAGCTTCTAAGTTATGTACTCAATGTGTGGGAGGTCATATATACTCATTTCTATAATGGAGATTGTCCACTTGATTTCGTATTAGTTGTGTATGACTCGATTGAATTGATCATTTAAGCTTCATTCTGGTTTATAGACTATTCCACATTTGATACTCACACACAACACACAAGTCTTTGATTCAATCAATGCCTATCTCATTTGTGCGATTGTATATGTTCAAATGTGATGTGTATGCTCAAAAACTTGTTGATCAAACTCAAAAATATTTTTGAGTGTTTTATTTGTTTTTGAAAGTGATTTTATACTTTCTTGTCTTTTGCTTTTGTTTAAAATGCATTTTTGTGCTTTTCTTCAAAAACTGGTTCAGGGGTTGTTTCGCGAGAAGCTCACGACTTAGAGCTTCCTGCGAAAAGGGATTGAGGGAAATATTTTTTCTCTTCATGTCACACAGAAACTCTTGCGACTGTATCGCGACTATCTTGTGACCTGGTGCTTCTCGCGAAAGTTTTGTGCTTCAGTGGCCATCTTCGCGACTGTCTCGCGACTGTCTCACTACTCTCTAACCCGCGAAAAACGCGTATTTTCACTTTATATGTAACAGATGTGACAGTTTCTCAAAAAATTTCTCATTTCCGTCACTCAACCTCCCTCGAAACCTTTTCAACCCAAATTCAATTTCTATCAAAACCAATCTTTTTCAAGCATCTTTTCTGCATTGTCAACTTCAAGGTATGTCTTCTAAAGAATTTTCCTTCAAGTTTCTCTTAGTTTATGCAAAATTTTCGTTAGGGTTTTAAAAATTTGGGGATTTTTGAAAATTTGAATGTTTTTCTAAATTGGGTGAAAATTTTTCAAATTCTTTGATTGGGCTGTGTCTCATTTGATGTTTGTGTCCCTGTGTTGGCCCCTTGTGGCATTTTGACATGTATTTTGGGCATGATTTCACCATGGTCATGCATTGTTCACACTTAGAATACATTGTGCATGCTAGGTGTTTGACAAAATGTCCGAGTAACATTTTTGTGCCAATTGGAATCAAGTAATTTCAATTTATGGGTTTTCACTTGTTTGACCACGTTTCACTCAGTATGGACATTGGTCATATGTTTCATACTCTTTGCCCATGTTGAACACACTAGGCACACACCTAGGCACCCCTCATGCATCTGATGCTGCACTCTCATGCATAAACACACACATCCACACACATTAGCACATGCACACATATGCACACACATGCACAGTTACTTAGTTTCTTGCATTGTGTTTATGCATTCAGCAAATTGTTTGGAGTTGATTATGTCCTGTTCTATGCAGTTTTACTTTTGTTTTGAACTAACTTGAATCTAATCAAGTTTTGTGTTGTGTGTTGTGTGTTGTGCACATGTTTCCAAAAAAAAAAAAAAAAAAAAAAAAAGTGATCTGTTGCATAGATGTCTCCATTCAAGACTTCAGCTGTGAAAGGTGGTAGCAACAAAGGGAAAGAGCTGATCATTGATGTTGATGCCGATTCACCTAGACCAAAGAGAGCTTGTTTTTCAATGGGAATTTTTTATCCTAACTTGTTTAGGTCTTATGCTGCTTTTGAATCCTATAAGAACCTCTTTTGGGATGCTTCTTTGCTGGTTGAAAGGGGTGTTGATCAGCCATCACTCAAAGACACAAATATACCCATTTGGTTTGCCACGAAAGATTGGAACTATCTGCTTTCAACTTTCGAGGATACATACAAGAACATGGTTAAGGAATTCTATGCCAATGCCTTTGTTGTCGGAGAAGAGATAAAATGTTGGGTTCAAGGAAAAAGTTTTTTTGTCACACCAATGTACTTGGCAGAAATTCTACACATTAACCAACCAATACTCCCCATACTGCCGGTATATGATGAGCTGAACCCAGATAAATAGTATCTCAAACAGTCTTTAGGAGCCAATTTGGAATTCTCCTCCAATAAGAAGTCAATCAATGTGGCATCCCTTTCTCCCGAATTAAGACTTCTCTCAATGATCATGTGTAGCAATCTCTATCCCTTGTCCAGCACCATTTATATGAATCTTGGTTAAGCATTGTTTTTGAATGATCTGATCACTGACGCAGAGATTGATGTGTGCTCTCATATTTTTCACATTTTGGCAAAAACAGTTGACCGGACTGCTTCAAGGAATTGTCTTCCTTTCTGTCGCCTTATTTTAAGGATTTTGAAGCTCAAAGGTGTCCGTCCATTGGAAGATGAGCGTCCATATACAAGGCCAAGTCCAATTAACATTCGATCTCTCCATGCGAGTATGAGCCACACCAAGAAGAACACTAAGCAAGAAAGTCATGCATCGTCGGGAACCTCGAGCTCTGTAACTCGTACCTATGATGAACAGTTCAACAATATCTCCGCTGCTCTTCAAGAGATGAGTACAAAGATGTTCGGGCTAGTGACTATCATGTACGCTCACCACAGGCGTCTTGATTCACAGTTCACATCACTCCAAACTCAGTTGGACAAAATTCAACAGAAGCTAGAAGAGAATGACTAGCTATTCCATGACAAAAAGAGGGAGATGATGTCATTGATAGGGGGAGTATGGTGACCTATGATAAGGGGAGTATGGTGATAGGCGGAGAAGAAGCCACCAGTTCCTATGTTTGATGTTTTATGCTTACTGCTTATGCTTTAAAGCTTTGATACTCTGTTTTTATTTTAGTATAGTTTCAGTAGTTCTTTTGTGATATTCTCTATACTTTGTAGCATATCTTGCATGTACCCATGTTGCTTTTGTAAGCTTTAAGGGTTTGTTTCATTGCATGTTTCTAGGCTTTTATGGTTTGTGCCATGCATATGCAGTACCTTGTTTATGCAGCCTTTATGCTTGTGTACTTGATGTTTAATGTCATACATTTTATGTTAGTACGTCACTCTTGTGCCATTGTAGGATTGTTCCTAGATGCATATATGTTCTATGCATTGGTTGAGCGAAGAACAGTCTTGTGCCCTAGTAGGATTTTTCCTAGATGCAAATACTTCGTGTATTTTGCATTGGTTGAGTGTTGGATTTGCAAATGATACTCTTCAAATGAGCTTATCATCTTGCATGTCCAGATGTTCATTCCTTGTGTGAATAAGCATAATGATCACTTTTGTATAGTGATTGCTTGTTTGATCTTGCCATGGTCTATTGTTTTATTCCATTTTGCTTGATCACATTATATTTGCTCCATATGCATTTAAAGTTTTCTGCATATAATGATATTATTGTGTTGTTGTGTTTCAGGAGTTACTTGTTCATATGTTCAAGAGCCTTTCGGCTTCTGGATTAGGTGTGAGTGAGTTTTGCATTTGTTCCCAAACTCACGTTTAAGTCTAGAGTTTGTTTTAGGGTTTTGTCACAGAATAACCAAAGGGGGAGATTGTAAAATTGTTATTTACAACCATGTATTTTGTTGGCTTTTATTCCATGCCAAATTTGATTGTAATTTTATTCAATCGTTTATACCTTGTATTTATTGTGGGATTTCATTGTAAGGGTTGTGTGTTAAAGAGAGAGAGAGTGTGAAGACTCAAGCATTTGAAGACTGAAGATTTCTCGCGGGTATGTCGCGACTTAGCTTCCGGCAAAATGACACATGTGCCCTGCACATACTAGAATGAGAAGAGTCAGGACAGATGTAGACAACTGTGTTTCGCAAGTAGCTCGCTGGTAAGGCTTTCCCACGAGATACTCACGAAACGCTCTGTTTAGCTAAACTGTTATTTTTGATACACTCTATACTCGCGAAACGCTCTGTTTAGCTGAACTGTCATTTTTGATACACTCTATCATTGCCCACTCTATATATACCCTCATTACCCACATACGTAGGTGAGGCCATTCAGAGAGAAAACCCTAGAGAGGTTTTTTAAAACACACACACCCATCTTTTGAGAGAGAGCTACTCATCCTTAGTGAGAAATTACTGTAGCCTCTTCTCCATTCCTCTTCCATTATCATACCTTGAGAGGAGATTTGTACCCAAACACAACCCACACATATTCAGAGTATAGAGAGTGTTTTAGAGCTGTTGGGAAGCATTGGAAGAAGCCGATGATGGCAGATGCAACATAGAGCTTGTTGCGGGATCCGGAGAACTAAGACAAGACACGGTTCCGAGAAGCCTTATTGGAGTAGGAGCTTGGAGGGCTTAGGTACATCGGGTAGATTAAACTTGGCGGGTCTCTTACTAACCCATGTATCCCAATTGATTGTCTAGTGGATCAATTTTCGCTTGGAGGGCGGCAGAGAGGTTTTTTGCCGAGTTCTTCGGTTTCCTCTTTGAAAACATGTCTCGGTGTTTTTTGTGTTTGCATCTTTCTTCCCTACTCTTTTATATTCCATTATACTGCTGTGTTGCTTAGTTTATGGATTAGTGTAGCTTATGTGTTCTTCCGCTCACATTTACACTATTCCGCACTTAGTATTAAGTTAGTGTAAAATCCATCGAGCCGTAATTTTAGTTGGGAGGTCTAAATTGCTCTTGTGTTTTCAACACATTTTCGAGCTTTCAATTGGTATCAAAGCGGGTACACTCGCTGTGGTTTAAATACCTAAGTGTGATCCTTGACCCTATTTGAGATGGACCGGTCTTAATCACTCAACGTTCCACAATTTTTTATGGGAACAATTATGCTTTTTGGAAAGTCAGAATAAGAGCATTTTTATACTCTATAGATGATACCGTTTGGGATGCGATTGAGATAAGTTGGACTAAGCCGATGGATCCTAAGTCCACTTGGGATAAGGCAGCTCTCGCAGTAGCCAATGCTAATAGTATAAGTCCACTTGGGATAAGGCAGCTCTTGCAGCAGCCAATACTAATAGTAAAGCGTTAAGCATCACAAAAGCACAAGAGAGAGGGAAGTCCTAAAATATCTAAAGAGAAAGCTGCTACCATCGCATTAAATGCTTTGCACCTAACCAACTGGCCACATTAATGTGGAGGTGACACGGAAACAGTAATTTTCAGCCTTACAGCTACTACCAAAGACTTCAGGAAGGTGCTGATGGGACAAGGATTAATACCAGCAATCTGCCCTACACGTGGAGGGTAAAAAGGAAAGAAAGAAGAAAGTATAAAATAGAAAGAAGACCTTGAGAGAAAGGATCTAGAAATTAAGAGAAAAACACTGTAGCAATCAAGAATTGAACTTGTAATCAAACTTGAGAAGAAATATATAAGAGCTGATCTCCTCGGATTGTGCTGAGGGTGATTTCCCTTAGATCAAAATAGTCTATCTTCATTTTCTTGTCATCTGGATCTATTTTACTTGTTGTCTGACTCATTAAAGGCCAGTTTTTCAACCCACTCTCTACAAATTCATTGTATTGAGCTCTTTAGGCCTAAGTTCATCCATCCTTTGGGCTTGGGAGCTAAATTGTGTCCTTACAATTGGTGCCGTTTATGAAAAATTCTAGTGTTGTGGTGAGTTTAACGTTCAAATATGGTGGGTTCAGGTCCACACCAAAAGGAATCTATGGAGTCTCGACGTTAAGATCATTTCCTTCATCTTGAACAAAGAAGGGACCGGGAAGGAAGTGTGCATAGTCAATCTCGAACGAGGAGTCACGCCTCTCATGAGGAAAATGCTAGGAACATGTAGTTGGAGATTGATCATTTGAAGAGGAAGCTACGCCACGAATGGCGAAGGCGAACTCCCTCCAATTCTGACTTCTCTTCTGACAATGAAGAGGATGGTAGTTAAAGACCTAGATCAAGGACTCCTCCTAGTAAGTCTTTCACATATGATGAGGACTACCACCATGAGCGTAGAAATAGGAACTTATCCTCCAAAGGCTTGGGAAATGATGCAATGAGCACAGCGCTTAACCAAATTTCCAGATCACCTTTCACGTGCAAAATTAAGGGAGGGAGACTACCTCGTCGGTTCACTCAGCTCACGTTTGGTCGAACAGACCTTGTAGAGCATGTAAGCCACTTCAATCAGAAAATGGTTGTGCACTCCAAGAATGAGGCCTTGATGTGTAAGGTATTCCCATCCAACTTGGGGCTTGTGGCGATGAGGTAGTTTGATGGCCTAGGTGCAGGTTCCATTGATTCATTTAAGGAGCTCACCCAGGCATTTGGATATCATTTTATCACATGCAATATGGTTCCTTAGCCCTTAGATTCCCTATTATCCATGTCCATGCAAGAAGGGGAGACCCTGAAAATGTACTCGAACAGATACTGGGAGATGTTCAATGAGATTAATGAGGAATTTGACGATGTGGCTATAAGGACTTTTAAGGTCAACCTGCTTGCTGAGCACGATTTGAGAAAGTCCTTGACCAAGAAGCCGGTAAGGAGCGTGCATCAGATTATGGATCGTATTGATGAAAACAAGCGGGTTGAGGAAGACTAGCAGCAAGGGAAGGGAAAGACTAAGGTTATCCCTCAGGACAGGAGGGATTTCAAGTTGGACAGATACAATAATAACAAACCATGAAGGGATTTTGCTAGGCAATCCAGGTCTACAGCTTCTCAAGTGGTTAACACAGTGTTCTGAAAGCTAGTACATCAAGTCTTGGAGAAGATCAAGAATGAGTCATACTTCAAATGACCAAACAAGATGGGAGGAGACCCAATGAGGGGCAACCAAAGTCTTCATTGCCAATATCATCAGGAGCGAGGGCATACCATCAAGGACTTTAGAACTCTGTGGAACCATCTGGAGCAACTGGTCAGAGATGAAAGGTTACAATAGTTTTTGTATCAACCCAATGGGCAAGGAGACCAAGCAAGGTCAAGGGCTCAGGTGAATGCTTCTTTAAGGCCCTCTTTGGACACAATTAATGTCATCTTTGCTGCTCTTATGAGAACTGATTCTCATCCTTCCAGGGTGATGTTTGTAGCTCAGCTACCCACCGAGGACTCTAATTCTGAGCCAAAGAAGGCTAGAGTGGAGATCTGACCGGCATTGAGTTTTTCGGACGAGGACAAGTTCAAAACCATACAGCCACACGATGATGCTTTAGTGGTCATCCTCAAGATATGAGGGTTATGATGTGAAAATGGTGTTGGTAGACCAGGGTAATGGTGAAGAGATTATGTACCTTGACTTATACAGAGGGTTGAACTTGAAACCTGAGGATTTGATAGCTTATGACTCACTTTTGGTAAGTTTTGATGGGAAAGTTGTCATCTCAAGGAGTCAGATTAGATTGTCTGTGCAAGCAGGTTCTGAGGTATGTTAGGGTTTATACCCTATAATCCAATTTATTGGCATGTTATAAATAATTAAATTGTTTAATTATATGAGACTATCCATAAATGAACTAATGGGACATTATCTTAGTCCATGAGATGTATAGTATGTGATTTATGTGAAAAGTCACAGAAGATGTAAATCACAAGTTCCTTGTAAACTCAAAATTTTAGTTTGTAGTCGATAATAAAATTGGGCATTTCATCTGCGAAGACTATAATATATCAACTAAGATGATTTGTCTTGATCATAGAAGTGGAAACTTTTAGTTGATATGTTGATATGTTTTAAGAGTTAAGATATATTGAACTGGACCGCCGTGAGATTTATTATTCTCTTAACGACTGTCAAATGAATAATAAATCTCACGACTTCTATTTACATCAACTCTAAATCCTAAGAGAATAATAGACCTGATCATGAGGTGTAGGTTGCTTTGATATATCAGGAGTGAAATCTATAAGACACGATCAAAATCTCAGTATGTTGGGCAGTTACATTTAGTGTTGATGGAACATATATTCTTAAGATGAAATTCATAATCTCTAAACGGAGATATAAAATATTCCCTTGAGATAAGTTTAATGGGTTTGGTTTACTAAAGTATATATTTATGAAATTGGATTTCATAAATATATGATGAATAACATAAAGGATTAAACCAGGTACTTAAGGATTAAGATGTAGTACTCTTCAAAGTGGCAGTTAACATTTATGACTTTGTATTACTACGAATATTTTAATGAAGGGGCTGTATGTATAACAAAGTTTTGGGATATAATTTATTAATAAGGTCTAGAGTGTAATTATATTCTTATAGTGGTATTGAATATAATTAATGGTAATTTTGGATTTGTCAAGAGTTGACAGAAAAGCCCGAGGCCGATTGGAGCTAGAGTATTATTTGTTCCCTTTGGTCCCATCTCAACCCACAAACTAAAGCCCAATTAGGTAGGCTCAAAAGGCTAACCCAATTAGATAATCAGTTTTTATTTAATAGGAGTTATTAAATAAAGTAACTACTAAGGTAGTTAGAATATACGTATGATGAAAAGAAAAAAAAAAAAACAGTTTTTCTTTACAAGTAGAAGAAGAACTTTCTTTGAGAATCAATTTACATAAAGATTGATTGAGAGACCACACTTCTAGGGCATCATGTGGAATTAAGATGAATATTAAAGGTATTCTCAAGTCTTGGTTTTGAGTTTCACTACATCAAGGTACGCTTTCTATTCTTTGTTCTAGAATTCAAGGTTACATGTTATCTCTCATGAATGAAGTAGATCTGTGTTTGTTGCTTCGGCTGTGTTTTGTATGAGATGCAAAACCAGATTTTCCAACAAATGGTATCAGATCCATCTTCAATATCATGCTTGTATAACATGTGATTGAGTTTTAGAACTAAAGAAAAACCGTTTTCTCGGTGTTTTTATTTTCTGGTAAAATTTCTGCATAATTTTGTTTTGGAACTGCTGTGATTAATATATGTGATATATTGGTTGTTGATTGGAAACCATTGGCTTGATATTTGTTTTTAATTATGGGTCTGACATGACGTAAAGGCAATGGTTGTTGATTTGCAATGGGTCTGGCTTGCTAGTTTTGTTGATATCTGATATAAGGATAACAAGTACGTGCGACGTGGTTGTTCTTCCCTTTGATATCATATGAGCAACTTTACAATTGAATATTTGAATTCTTGGAACTCATATATGTATATCGTGGACCCATAGGCATATTCAACTTTCCCATCAACAGGCTTTTGTTCATATGTTTTAATTAAAGCTTGATTATTTTATTGCAAGTAGCATTGTTTTTGTTCTGAATGTACATGTTTGATTGTATGTTTTTCATTCTTCAATGGTAAACGTGTACTGTTGGAAATCTTGCTTTATATATAATTTTATGATCAAACCATATAAACATGCTAGAATTAAACTATTTTGGTTACCTGTTAAAAACCCTTTAGTGAAATTTATTCCCAATGAGTTTAGGATTATGTTTTCAAAGATTCTAGCACTATTATGGTTCTTGATTTTGATCTTGAAAACCCTAATGTTTGATCTATAAAATTTTCGTTAAAAAAAAAAAATCAAAAAGTGTTTTTGATGGAAGAATAAAGAAGATGTCAAAAACGGTTACCTGAAAATTCTAAAAAATAAAAATTCAGTTTTGCCCTTTTAAAAACTGAAAATAGGCGTTTTTCGCGGGTTAACTTCCAGCAATGCTACTCCCAAAAAATGCCTTTGAAGCACAAAACTTTTCGCGGGTAAGCTTTACTCGCGAAACAATCGCGAGACAATCGCGGAAGTTTTTATCTAAATTTTGTGTTTTTATCAAAGTTGCAACATTCTCGCGAAAATGCTTTTGAGGCTAAAGGTTCGAATGATCAAAGGCACTAAATTTTGATTTATTTTTTATTTTTTAACTAAGTGTTAAAACTTTGATGAAAAGCAAAGCTATGTGATTAATTTTATAGTCCTTAAAAGTTAAGGACATTTATTAATCATTATCTAACTAAAAGACCTAATGAGATCAAAGATGTTAGTCAAATAGAACTCTTAGTGTTGAATTCTTTTATAATTAAAAGTCCTTAATTTATTTTAATTAGAGGTTTTTAATCAGATTAAAATTCTAATTAAAGTTATATAGTTTCTAATGAGATTAGAATACTTTATCTAGTAAATTAAGGATAGAGTTTTATATAACTAATTTTTGATTCATTAGTGTTTAAGGAATCCTAAATAGTTTAGGAGTTCCATTTTAGTTAGTGATTCTAATAAGATTAGAGTTTTTATCAAGTGCAAGGTTATTAGTTGCGATGGGATCACAATTATTTAAAGAAAAACCCAAGTAATGAGTGGGAGTGCTAAAATAACCCTTTTGTTTAGTTTATTGTAATGTGAATAGATACCTTGTCTTGACTTCCAGTCTTGCATTCCATGCGGAGGGTATTTAGTTCATGGATTACAAGATTAAACTTTTTTGTGATTGTGCGAATGTTCGTTATGCTATTGTGACGTGACTTAGTTACATCACATTGAATTTAAATAATTAAACACATTTAATGTGTAGGGTTAAAATTGTGATTAGATCACAATGATTTCAAGACAATCCACTTGTTTTAAAATTTCTAGTGGGAGAGAGATACAAGGGTTGGATCTCACGACCTCCATTGTCAGTTCATAATGGTGTGGGGTAAACATCTCATCTTGGCCTCGAGCCTTGCGTTCCATGCAGAGGATGTTTATTTCATGGTTCTACAAGATTGAACTTCCCGATTTATAGTGGTGTGGGCAAGCACCTCATCTTGGCCTCGAGCCTTGCATTCCATGCGAAGGGTGTTTTGCATCATGGTACTACAAGATTAAACCTTACAAGGGTAGAGTTATGTGGCTACACATAGTTCTAGGAAATGGTGTACACTAGACTAAGTTTGATAGTATCCTATATGCTAAGTTTTTGCTATTATTACTTAGAGGCTAAAGGAAAAGCGGCAAATTATTTTTGTTTGGTAAGAGTTACCATAATAGCATTAATAATGAAAGAAATTCTCGCCTGATCAAAGTGGTTGGTATTCACTCTATGCTGAGGAATATTAATTGCAGGATTAGGTTGTTGTTGCTCCTAGTATAGTATGTTTTTCGGGTTTCATATTATATGGTTATGGATGCAAAATGATAAAGCCCTGGTATTTATGTTCATGGTCTCAAAATTAAGTTGTCATAAACTTTGTTCTCTTGCTACTATTTTATTGAATCACATTAACTAAGGAATAATTTTGGACATGGTGCTTAAAGGAGCTGAATTACATAAATATGTTTCAATTCAACATTGTCATAATTTCCTATACATGATGCATTTATGGAAGATAGCTTATGATGTGATCATAGTATCCATTGAAATGCTAAAATGTTACATTGGCTTCTATTTCAATTATACTACAGCATGAGATGCAAGAGTTAGTACTAGACTTAGACTTTGTATTAAGTTTAAATGAGATGTTTGGTATGAATCATATTGAGTGCTATGAAAAGCTTAAGGAGTTCCAATTCTATATCATTTTATGAAAGTGTTTTAACTTTAAAATGAATTGAAATTCTTAGATGTAGAGATTAAATGCTAATCTCACTTGGATATGATCCACAAGTCCTTGTTAGAATCATTTGATCAATTCAGATTGTTTCGAAACTAAATTCCTTTTATGTTACCTGAATTGATGAGTGAGATCTATGCAATGGAAGACATCCTAAAAGCTAAGGCTAGGATCAATATGATTTAATTCAAATTCTTAGTCTAAACCGAAAGGTAAGGGTGGTAAGAAGATGAATTATAATACCAAACAGTTGGACAAGCTAGTTGCCCTAATAGTTGCCAGAAGGAAATTAGACTCAAAAGTATGACCAAAAGGAAAGTGTTTCCATTTTGGTAAAGTTAAGCATTGTCCATGATTGTTTTCTAGATGGAAATTTATATGTTTTACTTTTTAAAGAAAAAGTTTCCGTCCTTTGGTATTGTATGTTTTGTCACTTAAGTCTAGATCTTATTAATCTAAATGATATTCAAGATTGGTGAAAGATGGGCTTTTAGAACCATTATTTTGTTATATTACCAGTCTATGAATTCTATTTAGAGGATAATATGATCTAGGGCTCCTTTTCATAAAGGAATAAAGTTCCAATGACTTCTTTAAGTCAATGCATACATAAAGAAGGAATAGGACTCTTTTAAAGGTAGATTGTTCTAGAAGAAAAATGTTAGAATTTGTTGTAGGACAACTATAAAATACATTTAGAACTGAGATGGTTGTATTAGATACACCACAAGATATTATTCTGTAGATAACTATTACACCGGTACAATATCGTAGTGGGAGGATTACCAAATAAATTCATACTTTTGGAATAAACTTCTGTAGTTATTCCACAAGGATATGAATTTGATCCTCGGTCCTACGTACAGGCAATAGATGATATGAATATGAATTATTGGATCAAGGTTATGTGAATAGAATTAGATTCTATTTGACGTCTAAAATTTGTAGAGGACCTAATGGCATTAAGCCTATTGTTCTCAAATAGGTCTACAAGAAAATGAGATTGATAGATTTGAAAGTGTAAATCTTCAAAGTCAAGACTAGTGGCGAAAAGATTTATTTAGAAAGAATTGTTTCGACTATAAAAAGATTTTTTCACCAATAGTCAAGTTTGACTCTATCTAGATTCTCTTATCCATTATATTTCATTTGGATGAAATATGGCAATGGATATCAAGAAAGCCTCTTTTAGTAGCAATCTTGAGGAAGACATCTATATGATGTAACTAGACTTTTACATAGCAAAGAACCAGTGGTGTTTAATATGTAAGTTGTTTAAATTCCATTTAAGGACTAAAGCAAGCATTTAAATCATAAAATATCATTTTTGATCAAAAAATCAAATTGTTTGATTTTGATCAAGTATTAAAATGCCTTTTGTGTGTAAAATCTATATAGAAAAATAATTTTCTTAATGTATGTTGATGACATTTTAATCATTTAGAATGATGTAGAGTTGTTGTCATCAATGGAGTTTTTGGTTGTCTAGTCCAGTTTGATATAAAGTACTTGGGAAAGACTGGTCACATCCTAAGAATTAAACCTTGGTTAAAATTCAGAAATTAGGATTTTGGGTCTATCTCAAACTGCTTAAATAAATTAGATTCTAGCCAAGTATAGCATGTAATACTTCAAGAAATGATTCTTTCCTTTTAAGTTTGAAATTCCTTTATAAAAGACTATAGTCCTAAGACATATAAAAGGAAGAGCATATTAAGAGGGTTCCTTATACCAAAATGATAGGAAGTCTTTATGCTATGCTAAATACTAGCCTAAATATCTATTTTGCAGTGGGCATGGTAAGAAAATATCAATTGAATCAAAAATCACTTAATTTAGTGGGAGTAAAGCATATACTCAAATATCGAGGGATTATATGCTTGTTCACAAAAGTGAGGTTTTGATAAATACTGGATGTACAAATTCTGATTTGTAGTTTGATTGTGATTCATGAAGTTTGACTTCTAGATATGTGTTCATCCTAGGTGGTGAAGATACACATTAAGTGTAAGTATCATCTCTTTAGAGAGATATGAGTACGTGAAAAGTAGTAGTAGAAAAGATAATTTATGCAATACATCTAGCTAAAACTTGTTTCCAAACCTTGCCTTAAAGTGACTATGAATTACTCTAAAAGGAAATAAGTGTCAGATATATGGTAAATTGTCTTTGAGGGCAAGTGGGAGATTGTTGGGATTTATGCCCTAAAATTCAATTTATTGGCATGTCATAAATAATTAAATTGTATAATTATATGAGACTATTTATAAATGAACTAATGGGATATTATCTTAGTCCATGAGATACATAGTATGTGATTTATGTGAAAAGTTATAGAAGATGTAAATCACAAGTTCTTTGTAAACTCAAAATTTTAGTTCGTAGCTGGTGATGAAATTGGGCATTTCATCTGTGAAGACTATAATATATCAACTAAGATAATTTGTCTTGATCATGGAAGTGGAAACTTCTAGTTAATATGTAGATATGTTTTAAGAGTTAAGACATGTTGAACTGGACCGCTGTGAGATTTATTATTCTCCTAATAACTGTCAAATGAATAATAAATCTCACGACTTCTATTTACATCAACTCTAAATCTTGAGAAAATAATGGATCTGATCATGAGGTGTAAGTTGCTTTGATATATCAAGAGTGAGATCTATAAGACATGATCAAAGCCTCAGTATGTTAGGCAGTCGCATTTAGTATTGATGGAACATATATTCTCAAGATGGAATTCATAATCTCTAAACGGAGATATAAAATATTTCCTTGAGATAAGTTTAATGGGTTTGGTTATTTAAAGTGTTGGGCCCAACCACTTTAGTAAGGAGTTACTAAAGTATATATTTATGAAATTGGATTTCATAAATATATGATGAATAACATAAAGGATTAAGCTTGGTACTTAAGGATTAAGATGTAGTAATCTTCAAAGTGGCAGTTCATAACTTTGTATTACTACGAATATTTTAATGAATGGGTTGTATGTATAATAAAGTTTTGGGATATAATTTATTAATAAGACCTAGAATGCAATTATATTCTTATAGTGGTATTAAATATAATTAATGGTAACTTTAGACTTGTCAAGAGTTGACAGAAAAACTCAAGGCCCATTGGAGTTAGAGTTTTATTTGTTCTCTTTGGTCCCATCTCAAGCTACAAACTAAAGTTCAATTGAGTAGGCCCAAAAGACTAACCCAATTAGATAATTAGTTTTTATTTAATAAGAGTTATTAAATAAAATAACTACTAAGGTAGTTAGAATGTACGTATGATGAAAAGAAAAGGAAAAAAAAAAGTTTTTCTCTACAAGTAGAAGAAGAAGAACTTTCTTTGAAAATCAATGTACATAAAGACTGATTGAGAGACCACACTTCTTGGGCATCATGTGGAATTAAGATGAAGATTAGAGGTATTCTCAAGTCTTGGTTTTGAGTTTCACTGCATCAAGGTACATTTTCTATTCTTTGTTTTAGAATTTAAGGTTACATGTTATCTCTCATGAATGAAGTAGATCCGTGTTTGTTGCTTCCACTGTGTGTTTTGTATGAGATGCAAAACCAGATTTTCCAACAAGGTAGTGGAGGTAAATTTCATTGTGGTGGATACTTATTCCCCCTACACTACCATTGTGGCAAGGTCTTTGCTCCATGCCTTAGGGGCCGTTTCTTTAACTCTACACTTGAAGGTGAAATATCCGCTGGGGAACTAGATTGAAGAGCTTGTTAGGAGTCAATCCATGGCTAGGTAGTGCCTGGTGGTTGCAATTATGTATCAGCCTGAAGTTAAATCCTCAGCCTCTACTGAGGGGGACTCATAGCAATCAAGGATTCCGGTTTAGGTAGTGCCTGATGGCTGCAATTATGCATCAGCCCGAAGTTGAGTCCTCAACCTCTGTTGAGGGGGACTCATAGCAATCAAGGATTCTGGTCCTATCTACAGATGCGGTGTCGGAAAAGGCAAAGTGTAAGAGGATGGAGGAGATTGCTATAAATGGTGACTCAGAAGAGTTTTTTTAGGTGGGAGCTCAGTTGTCTTATCAGGAGAAGGAAGAATTATTAGCATTTCTAAGGAGGAATATTGATGTATTCGCATGGAATGCTTATGAAACTCCTAGGGTGGATCTAGACTTCATTTTCCATCATCTAAATGTCAACCCAGCTATCCTCCCTAGGAAGCAATCACCTTGGCGCTCATCTAAAGAGCATTCTGATGCTGTCAAGGAGGAGGTGAACAAGCTTTAACAGGCTGGGGCTATTAAGGAAGTTTTTTACCCTGAGTGGTTGGCCAATACAATAGTAGTGAAGAAGAAGAATGGGAAGTGGCAGGTATGTTTGGACTTCACAGATTTGAATAAAGTTTGCCCCAAAGACCATTTTCTTATGCCTCGAATAGACCAATTGGTGGATGCCATTGTAGGCCACCCTCGGATGAGCTTCCTAGACACCTTTCAAGGGTACTATCAGATACCTTTAGCTTTGAATGATTAGGAGAAGACATTTTTTGTCACCCCTACTAGGAATTACCACTATAAGGTGATGCCCTTTGATCTAAAGAATGCAGGGTCTACTTATCAGAGGATGATAACATGAATGCTTAAACCACAGCTAGAAAAAAAAAACATTGAGATTTATATAGATGATATGGTGGTCAAGAGTAAGTTGGAATCTGAGCATGTTAACGATCTCGGGAATATTTTTGAGATCTTGAGGAGACACAAGCTACGACTTAATGCTTCTAAGTGCTCTTTTAGTGTCAAATTAGGTAAGTTCTTGGGGTACATGGTTACACACTGCAGAATTAAAGTTAACCCTAACCAAATTAAAGCAATTAACAATTTATGGCCACCTCGGAATCCCAAAGAGGTCCAGAAGTTGACAGGGATGACTGCTACTCTAAACCAATTCATTTCTCAGTTAGCAGACAAATGTAGACCTTTCCTTCAGTTGTTAAACAAGTAGAAGAGACTTGAATGGACCGAGGAGTGTGTCTTAGCCTTCCAACAGTTGAAGGAATACCTATCTCGGCCACCCATTATGTCTAGAGTCGAGGTGGATGAGGTCTTGTTTACTTACATTACTGTGGCTTCCTATGGGGTGAGCCTAGTGCTTGTACGGGTTAATAGTGGTGTACAGAGGCTAATTTATTATGTGAGTAAGTCACTACATGAGGTCGAGATCCGTTATCTACCACTGGAGAATGCCATTTTGGCAGTGGTGCATGTTACGCGTAAACTTCCCCACTACTTCCAATCACATATAGTTGTTGTCCTAACCCAACTTTCGCTTGGATCTCTACTTCGGAGTGTTGATTACATAGGGAGGATTGCCAAATGAGGTACGATCCTAGGGGCTTTTGACATCAAGTACATGCCTCACACCTTTGTCAAAGGTCAAGTCCTTGTTGATCTGGTGGCCGAGTTTGCTAAAACACCACTTGAAGAAAAAGTTGAAAGACAGAACATGGATGAAAAATTAGTTGGCATGCTCTCACTGCAAGATCCTTTACCTTAGAGAGTCCACGTTGATGGTACAGTGAATCAAAGAGGATCTAGAATGGGGCTAGTTATAATTTCTCCTGAGAATATCATTATTGAAAAATCTTTAAGGTTGGGCTTCTCGGCCACCAACAATGAGGCTGAGTATGAGGCTCTATTGGTAGAGATGACTATGGTTCAGAGAATGGTAGGAAAGACAGTGGAGATGTTTTCAGATTCAAAGTTGGTTGTAGGCCAAGTAAGGGGAGAGTTGGAAGCCAAAGACCTCAGAATGCAGGAATATTTAAACCTGGTTAGACACTTACAATTAGGATTTGAGTCTTTTAATTTATTGCAAATCTCTAGAAGTAGAAATGCACATGCTGACTCTCTTGTCATGCTCGTAACCTCCTCAGCACAAAGTTTACCTCGAGTGATCATTGTGGAAGATTTGTGTAAACCTACTGAAGTAGGGAGAAACGTGGTTCATATTCATCAGATTAGGGTGGGTCCTAGTTGGATGGATGCTATTGTGCTATTCCTTAAGGAAGAAATCTTGCCCGAGAGTTCCAAGGCTGACAAGGTACGGAGAAAGGCTCCTTAGTTTTGGTTTTCCGAGTACCAAAAGTTGTACAAATGCTCTTTTTCTGGACCATATTTGCTATGCATACACCCTGAAGCAGTTGAACTACTCCTAGAAGAGTTACATGAATGGATTTGTGGAAGCCATGCAGGAGGCATATTTTTATCTCACGGGGTCCTCACTCAAGGATATTGATGGCCGAATATGTAGAGGGAAGCATAAGAGTATGTGAAGAAATGCGACCAATGCCAAAGGTTTGCCCCAAAAATTCACCAACCAGAAGGTGTACTTAATCCTTTGTCTAGTCGTTGGCCTTTTGCTTAATGGAGCTTGGATATTGTAGGGCCTTTCCCTAAAGCAGTAGGTCTTATTGCTGGTCGCACGAATTACTTCACCAAATGGGTTGAAGCTGAACCACTAGCAACTATCAAAGATTTGAATGCCAAGAGATTTATCTAGAAAAATATTGTTACTCTGTTTGGAATCTCATTGTACACTCATTTTAGACAACGGTCTTCAGTTTGGTAGCAAAGCTTTCAGGAGGTATTGCTATAACCTGGGCATAACAAATAGATATTCCACCCCTACATATCCTCAGGGGAATGGACAGGACGAGGCTGTTAATAAGGTCATAGTGAGTGGGCTCAAAAAGAGGTCGGATGACGCAAAAGGAAAATTGGTGGAAGAGTTGCTATACGTCCCTTGGACATATCGGACTACACCTCGTAGGTCCACTGGAGAGACGCCCTTTTCAATGACTTATAGGGCCGAGGCTGTAATTCCTTTGGAGACAGGATTACCAATGCTGAGAATGAGCTCTTTTACTTTGAGTAGCAATGATGGGGAATTGGAGAAGAACGAAGAGAAAATGCTATGGTTCAGCTAACGTACTATTAACATAAGCTCAAGCAAAGGTACAACTCAAATGTAAGGTCAAGGCTATTAACGCCTAGAGACTTGGTATTAAGAAGGTTTTAGATAATGCCAAGAACCCAACCTGGGGAAAGTTTAGGCCTAACTGGGAAGGGCCATATTGCATCATTTCAGTAGCTGGAATAAGTGCATATTATCTTGAAGATCTAGATGAATATGTTGTATCATGCCCCTAAAATGTAAATAATTTGAGAAGGTATTATTATTAATGAAAGCTTTCTTTACCCTATTTTGGTTTGTTACGTTATGTGCCATGCGTCCTACTATTTGTTTGAATATCAAATAGAACCTTGGTCATGCCTTACTCCTCGGACCACATACCTTCGATAAATTGATATTTTAAGTTATCTATCTAAGTATTAAACAGAACCTTAGCTATGTATGGTTCCTCGGATTACATGCTTTGGGTAAATTAATACTTTTTATTATTTTCCTAAGTATCAAATAGAACCTTGGTCATGTTTGGCTCCTCAAACCATATACCTTGGGTAAATTAATATCTTTTAACAATTTTTCTAAGTATTAAACAGAACTATAGTTATGTATGGTTTCTCGGACCACCTACTTTGGGTAAATTAATACTTCATGATAGTTTTCCTAAGTATTAAACAGAACCTTGGTCATGCCTGGCTTCTTGGACCACATACCTTGGGTAAATTGATATCTATTAACAGTTTTTCTAAGTATTAAACAGAACCATAGTAATGTCTAGTTCCTCGGACCACCTATTTTGGGTAAATTAATACTTCATGATAAATTTCCTAAGTATCAAACAAAATCTAAGTTATATCTAGTTCCTCGGACCACCTGTCTTGAGTAAGTTACTACTTCCTATTATTTATTTAAGTATCAAACAGAGCCAACCATGCTAAATGGCAAAGACCTTTGTTGTAGTAACATGATCAAATGGACACTCATGAGCATCACTTAAAGCATTTTGTAAGTATATCAAGTATATCTATTACCTATTTAAGAATTGGTTGTGCCTTTAGTTCTTTGGACTTACTAATAAATGGAAGGTTAAGTGGAATCAGACATGGATGGATACTTTTACCATTGTATATGTTTTTGGACCAAAGGATGTGCTTCGTTTGGATTTCAAACGCATCATCATTTACACAGATAACTAAGTGAATTGTGTCTTATTTTCAAATTGGTTAAAGTGCCAAATAAGATAAGAATCATATCAAGACTTATATGAATATCACAAGAGTAAAGGAAATGTTCATAATTTTTGTAGGGATGTTAGGCCCAGTAGAATATATTGGGCCTATGGCCCAATCCAAGGACATGAAGTAGTCCAAGGAGGGGTGAACATTATCTGAGGAGTCTGCGTTAGTAAGTGAATAGTTTAGTTTTAATCATGAGGGTCCATGAAAGCGGTCCGAGGATGAATACCTCCTCGGCTAATCAGAGCCGAGGTCCGAAGTGGTGGTCTACCATCCAGGATAGCGTTCCAGGAGATTCTATTGATATGGATAAGCATCACAAAAGCACAAAAGAGAGGGAAGTCCTAAAATATCTAAAGAGAAAGTTGGTACCACCGCATTGAATGCTCTGCATCTAACCAATTGGCAGCATTAATATGGAGGTGATACTTGAACAATAATTTTCAACCTTACAACTACTACCAAAGACTTCAGGAAGGTACTGATAGGACAAGGATCAATACCAGCAATCTTCCCTACACGTGGAGGGTAAAGAGGAAAGAAAAGAAAGTATAAAATAGAAAGAAGACCTTGAGAGAAAGGATCCAGAAATTAAGAGAAAAACACTGTAACAATCAAGAATTGAACTTGTAATCAAACTTGAGAAGAAATATATAAGAGCTAATCTCCTTAGATTGTACCGAGGACGATTTTCCTTAGATTAAAACAGTCTATGTTCATTTTCTTATCATCTGGATCCATTTTACTTGTTGTCTGGCTCATTAAAGCCTAGTTTTTCAACTCACTCTCTACAAATTCATTGTATTGGGCTCTTTGTGTCCTTATAATATCTAATAGAGTGTGACATAGGGCAACCACATTGGTGCCATTCTAACAAAGTTTACATAATAATGTTGCTAATTTTGCAGTGTGAATGACTTAGCTAGTTAATTAACATAAATCTGGCCATTCATTTCACCAGAAGCAGAACATGGCATTATTTAAGTAAAATGGACATCATCCATGTGTAAAAAGCGAATTAATTTTTTGGAGGAGTGTTGCCAAACTTCCAGAGAAAATGATCCCTGTTTTGAAAGCTTCTACCGCCAGCTACCTCTTCCATTGGTACTGCATCAGATATCTCTTTGAGGTCTTCTTCTGTAAGTTTCACCTTCAATGAGCCAATATTATTCTCCAGGTTCTTGATCTTGGTTGTCCCTGTAAACGTTCCAAGGAAAATGAACGAAAAAGATAAGATATTTGTCACGTTGGAAAATAAAATCTTGCAAAACTGTGATAGAACATGAGCATATTAGTGAACATTCATTCATGATTTTATTATTCCACGAAACCAAACTATCACTCTCTCAAAAATTTAGCCACTCACTAGCTGTACGGCCAATGATGCCATGAAGACATTGTGATCAAAAACCTGAACGATGGTAAAATCTTATCTACTTATGACAGTGGCCTAACACTCTGTATATGAGTATGTTGATACTAACTAAATATGAGCTCTTCTAAGGCTCTTATGACATTATAGTAGGCATTATTGATGTAATTTCCAGCCATGAAATGGATTGTTGTTTATTTATATGCCAAACTTTGAAATTTGAGGCATGAAATCCTTATGGAAATTGGGTTCGGATACTTATTGACGTTTTTGCTTGATGTTTGTCTCCATAAGATGCAGGTGATCTTGATTCTACATGTTGCAGCTTATAGGGGAAGAGCATTATACACTTGGAATTAAATTAATTTCAATTTGTAGCACACATAAGAAAATAGTATTAATAACAGGGAATCGACCTTCAGCCACTTATTTTTGTGAGGAAAATTTATATATGTAGCACATTAACACTAATGCAATTAATCAGGGAATAAAGAAGGAAAAAGAAAGCCAATTACCAGGTATGGCTACAATGTCATCTCCTTGTTGGTGAACCCATGCAAGTGCAAGCTGAGCAGGAGTGCATTGGTGCTTTCTAGCAAGTCCTTCTATTCAACTAAAAATGGTCTTGTTCTTGTCCAAATTTTCTCCTTGGTAGCGAGGGTGAGAGTCCTTATAGAATAAAGAGCAGGCTGTGAATTTAGTTAAAGCATAGAGTTCCTTGTTTCCCTTAGACTAGCCTTTTGATCTTTGTCCTTCTGTGTTCATCTTCATGAACTCAATGTTTTTAATATTTTTGATCATGAATTCTATTAAGTAAAAATTTCAATAGTAGATGTTACAATGCATAATTCTTTTAAAGCCCCATGTAAATAAACACCAGTGAAGATCAAACTCTTTAAGAAATAAAGCATGTAAAATAGTTCATCTCAATTATTTCATGTAAGCTATTTAACGTGAAATGATGGAAAAGCTTAATTGCTAAATTTTAAAATTTCAGGGATAGTTGCAATTGTTCAAATATTAGAAATGAATTGGAACTTCTTGTAATCTGCAAGGACTAAAATAGTGTTTGTTCTTGTAGGTATTTTTTATTCAATGAACTTGAAGAATCATTGCTCAAAGAAAAATATCGTTGTAGCCTGAAAAATTATGCAAGCAATTTGAAAGTCTAACAAATAAATGACACAATATATTGGTGAAATTTGTACCAATATGCTATTTGCAGCCAAATTTTCCACTACTCCTTTGCCAGGGAAAAAACCACGACCAAGAGGACTCCATGGAACTATTCCAATTCCAAGCTCCCTACAGGCACAATAGCATCAAGATTCAAGAGAGCATACTCATGCTTCTGAATAAGATAATTTCAATATATCGAAATCAAATCTACACAAAATGGACAATTTTCCTTATTGTAGCAGTCATTCAAAAATGATAGTAGTATTGGGATCCCAAGAAAGAATAGAAGGAAAAAATGGAGAGATTTAATTTTAGGATACATGCAATCTATCTCTCAATTAAAATGTTCACATTATCACATCAAGAACTGATGAACATGTCAGTGGTGTATTCTTCGAAGGTTTCTTAAACATGGAAACAATCAAGAGACCAAAATTTATAAAAAAAAAAAACAACTGTGAACTGAACATACCTGCTGAGTGGAATTATCTCTTCTTCAATATCACGAGTCCATAGAGACCACTACATTTGTAAAGCTGTGATGGGATGCACAGCATGAGCCCTCCTTATTGTGTCTGGGCTAGCTTCTGATAGACCAATATACTTGACCTTTCCCTCTTCTACCAGTTTCTTAAGTTCACCAACCTACATTCCAATGAGATGTATCTAATGAAATTTGCAGAGAATTTGACAATTTCAAATTACAAACAAGAAATAATTCAAAATGGTCAACCATTGCAGGTGCGTGATTGAAGGGGATGATCACTTACAGTTTCTTCTATGGGTACTTTTGTGTCTACCCGATGCTGATAATACAGATCAATGTATTCCACGTCAAGACGCTTCAAGCTAGCCTCACAGCATGAGCGAACGTACTCAGGCCTACTGTTCACTTCCATCTGAGGATATCCTATTCTTTGGATACCAAATTTGGTGGCTATTTGAATTTTCTCTCTTGGCAACTGCTTCAAGGCCTGAAAGATATAAACTTCTTTCAGTTAATATTATAGAGTTTTAACATGGTACCTGATTAATGTTAGGAATATGAAATAATTGTCGTAATCCCTAGTTAGTTAGTTAGTTAGTTGAGATTAGGATAAATTAGTTAGGATTTGAGCACATATAGCTCATTTAACACATGGCTTAATTCATAGAGCACATGTTGAATAAACCAGCTAATTATTTTGAGCCATATAGGCCAATGACATTAGAGCTAGTATCATATAAATACATGATTGTAATTCAACATTAAATATGAATGGAAGTATAAACCAATTTCTTAGTGCATTAGTGTATCTCTCTCTATCTCTCTTTTAATCTTTCTATTTCTCTATGGAAGGTGACTACTTCGAATTAAGTCAATTTCCCTACAATCCCCATCCATTATCCTATAATTCCCATCAATTTCCATTAGGAACCACCAGGTTCCTAACAATTATAAATCAATTCACTAACAACAGAACTTATAGAAATGGTATCACAAAGATATTTCCACATTAGTGACCATCTTTAGTATCACAAAGATATAAATCAATTCACTAACAACAAAAATATTTGATTTTTTGAGCTAGTAAAATTAAAATTGGTGTCATTTACCTTTCCAAGCAGAATTTCATTAGTATGGGGTCCATAAATGTCAGATGAATCAAAGAAAGTGATTCCCTTACTAAATAATACTTTATTACTGCAATTCCATCCTCCTCAGGGAGAGGAGAATTGTAGACTCCTGTCAGGCTCATACATCCAAACCCCAACTTTGAGACCTGAGAAAACAAAATCAACAATTTCAAAGAACAGAACAACAAAAAGACAAAGCAATTATAAGTATCCAAATTTCTTTAAACTCTCGTTTTAAAAGCTAACCTAAAAGCTTAAATCTATGGGTATAAGTCTAATTATGTTTTGTTAAACACTCATTTTTGTTATTAGCATCCAATGTGTGACTCCACTACTCAACATTTTTTTGAGGGGTTTCACTACTCAACATAACTACATTGCTCACCTGTGAATATTCTTACAATAATAGAAATATGCATGATTTGAGACTCAAAGTAATGGTTAATAAATATTTAGTGTAGATGGATACTTGTAACTTCAAAATCTCGAAATAGATCAAATTATGTAGATTGGTTTTCAAAGAAATTGTGAATTGAACATATACAAAGTGGAAGTTTCTTGAAAATATATATATATATTGAAATGGGCATTCAAGGAATGCCATTGGGTTTTACCTCAAGGCCTTGATTGCCCAGTTTCACCCTTGGAATTTGGAGTTTGTTCCCTTCTGCCATCTTGCAAATTTTGTGTTCTGTTTGTCTGAATCTTTTTCTGGGATGATTTCCCTTTCCATTTATCATTAAAGTCTCAGATATATATAGTAATACAGTAGAGGTAAAGATCACTGGGAGCAAGCTACTGTGAGGTCACTAGGCAAAGAAAGGTATATGGCCGTTTTGACGTCATCACTGATGGCACTGGCAAGTTTGAAGGATTATAGTGACATGTAAGGATTCAATTTTTCATGTGAACTAAACAATTCATTTCAAAATAAGTTATCCTGTAATGGCACAAATAATAAACCGGATCATTTTGAGAAGATTGCAGATTAAGCGGATCATCACAAAATTACTTAATTCTTAATTTTGCTTTGATTGGAACTAGTTTACACTAGATTGATAAAATTTCTTGTTGTTGAATGAGAAATTTTAGATTCAAACATTGCTTATGCCAAAAATCAATTAGTTTTTTGGCCTAATAATAAACAGAAAACATCATGAAGCAAACATCGTTGAAAGAAGCATAAATTATATCATCTAATAAAAAGAGAAATTCATATATTAATAACAACAACAATTAAAAAAAACACAAATACATAAAGTTTATAATTGCTTTCTACGAGTTTTCATAATATGAAATTGTTGGATAATAGTCTCATTATCAATGCTACAAGCTACATATTTTTCAATATACATAATCAAGCTATTATTCATCCACTAAATATATAACAAATTATGGAACAAAATTTAATTTTATTGGTATAAAAAAAAAAAAACTGATGGTGTTTTCTAATTTTTTTTTGAAGGATAGACAAATAAAAAGTTTTAAATTATTATATATATAAAAAAAAAAAAATAATTTTTTATTAATTATATAATATATTTTAAAAGAACTAATAGGATTTTATATTATATATGATAGTAGGAATCAAGGAAGTGCTCTACAACTATTTTTTTTTTTAATTTATTAAATATATAATATTTTTTAAACATATATTAAAATATGGTTAGGTCGGGTCAGGTTTGGCGGGTTTGTAATTTTATGACCCAAACCCAACCCGACCTGCAATATAAAAAAAAAAAAAATTGTAACCCAACCCAACCCACCAAGCTCTAAAAACTGACCCAACTCGGTGGGTTGGGTTGGGTTAGGTCGGGTTTGGTGGGTTGGCGGGTTTTTTGCACACCCTTAGGTTGTGGGTTTCCAAAAGAAAAAGAAAAAAAAAATAAAGAAAAGAAAAAAAACTGGTAAAAAAATTATTAAAAACTGATGTAGTATTTTTTTTTTTCATTTAAACGCTGACGTGACCATATCAACCAATCAAATTTAGACACATTAGCATCTAATTTAATATTTTAATATTAGGCATGACAACTATACAAATTGTTTGTCACGAAGGTATTTTCTATTAATGAGTTAATAGTAGGGACTAAATTGAGTACAAGTTGAAAATAGTAAGAACCAAATTGACTACTACCAAAATATAGGGACCAAATTGATTATGGTCCCAAAATATAAGGACCAAAATGGAGTTTCCACCAACAAAAAAAATTAAAAAGAAAACTCCCAAAAAATCTCGGCATAAATGCACTTTTAGTCCCTACATTTTGTACTTTTTCCATTTTAGTCCATACATTTTATTTTTACCACTTTTAGTCCCTAAACCAATTAACGTCTGACATTTAGGTCTTTTCTGTCACTCAACCAACGGCAAAAGCTAACGTGGCAAACGGAGGCACAGTAAATGCTGACGTATCTATTAAAATAATATTAAAAATGCTAATCAGCATCCACGTCAGCCTTCACATTANAAAAAAAAATTCATATCAGGGTGGTCCTGGGCCCCTATGTCCTTAAGTGGCGCCGCATGTATTGGAAAAGTTTAGGGACTTGGTTTTTACTTGCCAGTCTCTCTTCGTCATTCTTATGTCATGGCACTAACTGCTACTAGAACGCTGGTGTCTCGTGCTTTGATGGTCTACAATATTAATTAACGTTAACTTGAGACTCAGATACTTAATGAAAGCGACGTTTCATTTTTTTTTGAATATGTTAATATGCCCACGTTTTGACCAAAAATTATTATAATAACAAAAGAAGGCTTTATTTCACAAGATTAATAAAATAAATAAATAAATAAAAAGGTAAAAGTACTATTTTGGTCCTATATTTTGGGACCAAAATCAATTTAGTCATTACATTTTGGTAACAATCAATTTGGTCTTTATTATTAATTCATTAACAAAAAATGTTTACATGATAAAACATTTTGTTATATTAATTTAATTTATTAAATATATAATATTTTTTAAACATATATTAAAATATGGTTAGGTCGGGTCAGGTTTGGCGGGTTTGTAATTTTATGACCCAAACCCAACCCGACCTGCAATATAAAAAAAAAAAAAATTGTAACCCAACCCAACCCACCAAGCTCTAAAAACTGACCCAACTCGGTGGGTTGGGTTGGGTTAGGTCGGGTTTGGTGGGTTGGCGGGTTTTTTGCACACCCTTAGGTTGTGGGTTTCCAAAAGAAAAAGAAAAAAAAAATAAAGAAAAGAAAAAAAACTGGTAAAAAAATTATTAAAAACTGATGTAGTATTTTTTTTTTTCATTTAAACGCTGACGTGACCATATCAACCAATCAAATTTAGACACATTAGCATCTAATTTAATATTTTAATATTAGGCATGACAACTATACAAATTGTTTGTCACGAAGGTATTTTCTATTAATGAGTTAATAGTAGGGACTAAATTGAGTACAAGTTGAAAATAGTAAGAACCAAATTGACTACTACCAAAATATAGGGACCAAATTGATTATGGTCCCAAAATATAAGGACCAAAATGGAGTTTCCACCAACAAAAAAAATTAAAAAGAAAACTCCCAAAAAATCTCGGCATAAATGCACTTTTAGTCCCTACATTTTGTACTTTTTCCATTTTAGTCCATACATTTTATTTTTACCACTTTTAGTCCCTAAACCAATTAACGTCTGACATTTAGGTCTTTTCTGTCACTCAACCAACGGCAAAAGCTAACGTGGCAAACGGAGGCACAGTAAATGCTGACGTATCTATTAAAATAATATTAAAAATGCTAATCAGCATCCACGTCAGCCTTCACATTAGCATCTAATCTTAAAAAATAAATTTATCAATTTTAAAAATTATAAAAAAACAAAAAATCATAATTAAAAACAAAAAAAATATGGAACTTAGATTTGTAGAGACTAACAACACACACCCAAATTTTCTAGCATTTTCTTGGCAACCAAACACAAAAACATAAACACAAAAACACATACAAACCGTGGCAACCAATGGACTCAAGGTAGTGAAGAACTCCATTCTTGAACTTAGATTGGTTTTAAGGAAAATTAAGATACTTTTATACATTTTCTTGGCAACCAAACAAATTTTTTAGTTTCACAAAAAAAAAAAAAAAAAAATTCCAGGTCTGACAACCAACCAAATTTTTTATGTCAATCCTAAGATCTAAACATTTTTCACAAACCCATCAAATCCCCTTATACAAAAACCCAACAAATTCTCTATCACAAACCCAAAAAATTCCTTTCACAAACCCATATCATCCCTTTCCAAACTTATCAAAAATCCAAAACAAATACAGCAAACTCAACCCAGATCTGGCCGATGCGAACGCCGAGGACAAAGCACCAAGATAGATTTCATTGGAGATGAGAGAAGTGGAGGAACTTGCTTAAAGAGTTCAAGAAGAAAAAGAGGACGGCGCGCTTGTCTTGGATTTGCTTCCACGCAGTGAGGTATGCAGTGTCCTTGTTGCGATCGTTCCAAATGGCGCGCCACAACTTCAGGACAGCGCGGATCTCTGCTGGCATGGCCAGGTGGTGCTTGAGGAGGCAGCGGATCATGAGGGAGTGGGATTCTGGGTTGAAGGTGTAGAATTGGGAGGAGATGTAGGGCTTCGAGTTGATGACATGGAGTTTGGGTTGCGCTGTCTGGTTGGGTTGGTTGTTTGGGATGGGATGGGTTTTGGGCGAGTCGAAGAGGAGGAAGAAGAGGATTTTTGGGAGAGAAAAGGAAGACGGAAGAGGACGTCTTGGGATTCTGGGTAAGTTCCAAATTTTTTTTGTTTAATTTTTTTTTTTTTGTTTTTTATAATTTTTAAAATTGATAAATTTATTTTTTAAGGTTAGATGCTGATGTGGAAGCTGACGTGGATGTTGATGTAGCATTTTTAATATTATTTTAATTGACACATCAGCATTTACTGTGCCTTCGTTTGCCACGTCAGCTTTTACCGTTGGTTGAGTGACGAAAAGGAACTAAATGTCAGGCATTAATTGGTTTAGGGACCAAAAGTGGTAAAAATAAAAGGCGAAAATGCACTTTTCGTCCCTACATTTTGGGTCAATTCTCATTTTGGTCCCAAAATTGATTTCTTGCAAATTTCATCCCTAAAAAAAAGAAAATCATTTTTAAAATGGTCCCTGCCGTCAACCCACTCACGGAAACCTACTACGTGGCAGATGGAATGCCTTTCTTGCTGACGTGGCGCTGACGTGACCATTAAAATATTATTAAAAAAATTATTTGGCATTTTTTAAATGCCACGTCAATGCCACGTTAGTTTTCTCAATTTTAATTTTAATATTATTAAAAATAAAAACTAGATTTCTCCATTTTAATTTATTTAAAAAAATGAAAAACAAACAAAAAAAATTTACTTTTTCAAGCCGTAAAGATTGAAGCTCAAGCTCCATCTTGTTCTCATCTCTCACTCTCTCATCTCTCAAGAGCCAAACAGAATGACCACTCAAAAATCAAGATCAAGATCAAGAGAACCCATAACCCTTTAAATTGAAGACCCACAAAATCCATCTCACGATCAAATCGCATCTGGTTTGATCATGGGATTTCTTGGAATTTTTAATGATGTTGGTGTTGGTTTTGAGGATGGAGTTTGTGGGGGTTGAGTTTCATAGATTGATGTGGGTAAGGATCGTGGTGGGGATGATGTTGATGTTGGTGATGATTTGGTGGGTTTGATTGAAGAATGTGAGCAGTGAGGGCTTGGAGAAGTGGGTCTGGTGAAGAAGAGCACTGCCTCTCAGTGAAGAAGAGCGCCGCCGCTCGATGGTTTTGGTGAACTCAGATCGATGAGTGTTGTGAACACGGATCGGTGGTTGGGTCCGCTGATTCGAATAAGTTTGGGCTGTGATCTGGCCTGATCTTAGCCATGCCCAAAACCCTTACCTCCATCCCTGCCGTTCACCAACGCCGCCACCCCAGGCAGTGGCTCTCAAACCCATATGATTGGGTTGACGAGGGAGATGGTGAGTTTCTATTCTTTTGTTCCTGGGATTGAATATTCTGGGTCGTTGTTGGGATTGAATATTCAAGATTCATGATCAAGATGAATTTGGAATAGGAATTTGATAATTTGAATGTGAAATTTATGAGTTTATGGGTTTGTTGGATTTATTTTTTGTTTTCCTGGCAATGATGGAGATTGGATTTGGTTGCTGGAGATTGGATTTGTTTGCTGGGTTTGTTTCTTGGATTTGGGAAGAACACGAAGAACAAACTGTTATGTTCTTACGAAAAATTAATGAAAAGTTTAAAAAAAATGATTAAATTAGATTTTAGGCTGTTTTCAAAAATTTTAATTTATTTTTTGTTTAAATTTTCTGACATGGCTTTTAAAAAAAATTAAAATGCTAATGTAGCATTTAAAAAAGGCCAAATAATCTTTTTTAATAATATTTTAATGGCCACGTCAGCAAAAACGGCATTCCGTCTGCCACGTAGTAGGTTTCCGTGAGTGGGTTGACGGCAGGGACCATTTTAAAAACGATTTTCTTTTTTTAGGGATGAAATTTGCAAAGAAATCAATTTTGGAAATAAAATGGGAATTGACCTAAAATGTAGGGACGAAAAGTGCATTTTCGCCAAAATAAAATGTATGGACTAAAATGGAAAAAGTGAAAAATGTAGGGACTAAATGTGCATCTATGCCAAAAATCTAATAAAGAAAAGGGTGTAAATGCTCTTTTTGTCCCTACATTTTGGGGACATTTCTATTTTATCACTTTTAGTCCTAAATCCAATTAATGCTTGTTATTTTTGTCATTTTCGTCAACCAACAGATGAAAATAGTTGACGTGGCTAACAGGCTAATAAAAATATTAATAAAAATAAACTGTGGCTCTCGTCACCCATGTCACATGGGTTTCTCGCCCCTTTATTCACATGTGACCCTCACTACAACCACCTACGATGCATGAGAACCCCCAAATCGGTCCACCTTCCCCTAAACCAAATCAATCCACCTTCTCTTTCTATGAACCCCCAAACCAAATCAGTCCTCCTTCTCTCTCGATTTGAGATAGCCATCAAACCACCATCGCAGACAAACAAACCACCATTGCAGACAAACAAACCCAAAAATATATATACCTAAACCCATTTTTCTTGGAATAGTAGAGAAAAGAAAAGCAGTGAGATCTCTATCTCTGTGAGATAGAGACCAAACACATAGGTATTAGCTCTCTCTCTGTGTATGTCCCCATATATAGCTAGCATTATATTATGCGTAGGGGCCACAATGTTGCTTTTGTATATTCATTGTTTAGGTTTTGACTTTATCATGTTTGTTTAGTTACTTTTGACTATTTGTTGGTCCTTGTCTGGGTATGTGTTTCTTTGTGGCTTCCAATGTGGTCCCTGTTTTCTCTGTGTATGTTGTTATATATAGCTAGCTTTATATTATGCGTAGGGGCCACAATGTTGCTTTTGTATATTCATTGTTTGGGTTTTGACTTTATCATGTTTGTTTAATTACTTTTGACTGTTTGTTGGTTGTTGTTTGGGTATGTGTTTCTTTGAGGCTTCCAATGTGGTCCATGTTTTCCCCTGTTGAAGATAATGGCTGATTCTATGTGTGATGTATACTAAATTAGTGAGCCAAAATGCTTATGATATATAATGTTAACATATGTTTGTTTGTGGATCACTATGCATGTGTTTATTTTTTATGACATTGTTGTTTAATATGTGTTTGTTTGTGCTTTCCCATGTGGTCCCTCTACTCCTCTGTTGAAGATAATGTGCATTACCATATTATATGATTCAAAACAGCTGAGGTGGATTGTGGAATGATGAGTGCTGAGTTCGTAAATAATTAATGTGTGATTTTTTGTTAACTAATGAGTGCTGTTTTGGAATGTAGTCAGTATTATTTAACTAATGGTTAATATTTTGTTAACTAATGAGTGCAGTTTTGTTAACTAATGGTTTATATGTGTTTTGCATGCAGCATGAGTGAGTTATTTAGTTTGTTTGTGCATCATAGTGGGTATTTTCCTGATAACCCTTGAAATTATGTGGGAGGTAAAGTGGATGTAGTGGAAAATTGTGACCTTAATAGGTGGTCCAAGACAGAGATTAAGGGTATATACAGGGAGTTTAGGTACACCTCTATGAGAAGGATTTGGTATAAAATTCCTGGTAATGATTTAGAGAGAGCTAATTTCCATTAGATAGTTGATGATGATGATGCCATGTTTATGACAGATTTAGTGATTGGTCATGAAGAAATTCGTGTTTTTAGAGCACCCTGTGGATAATCCTATACTAGTGGATGGAGGTGAGCATGTTGGGGCAGATGTGCAGCTATTGGCAGTGGAGCAAAACCTTTTAGGATATGGCAATAATGATAATGGCAGTAATGACAAAGGTAGTGATAATAGTACAAATGGTAGTGAAGATTATAACAATAATAATGAGGATCACATTGAAGTAGATGCTGAACAAGCCTACTCTAGAAGAGAAAGTAACACACCAATGGTTGAGGAGGTTGATGATGATGATATTGTTGAGGTTGATGCTACAGAGGTGTATTCTAGGAAAGCAGGTAAGGAACCTGTGACTTAGCACCCATCTGAAGACAAGGATGTAGTTGATAGCAATAACAGTGGAGGAGGGGATGGTGAAGGAAATGGCCTAGAGGATGAAGATGTAGTGAATCCTGATGAGAGGAAGTTTGTGGAGGACAGTAGTGATAGTTGGGATGGTTCTAATGAGGATGTTATTGAATCAGTACAAATGGGTGTTGGTGTAATGAACTCTGATTATGATAGTGAGGAGTTGCACAGTCTTAAGGAATCATCATCTGATGATGATATTGGGGATGATACTAATGATAGCTCTGAGGATGAACTAAAAACACCTATGGGAAAGGGAAAGGGACAAAAGAGGACCTTCCCAGTATTTAAGCCAATTGCTAAAGTTGAACATATCAGATTTGAGAAAGATATGTTATTCACATCACTTAAGCAATTCAAAGAAGCTATTACTGATTATGTAGTTTATGGTGGCTGGGGGATTGGATTTGTAAAAAATGATTTACAGAGGGTAAGAGCAGTTTGCCAGCAAATCTACAAGTTTGTGGCATATCTAACAAAGCTGCCAAGATAGAAGAGCTACCAACTAAGAACATTGAACCTAAAACACACATGCACTAGGAGTTATAAGAATCCAAGGTGCACTTCTTCATACATTGGAAAGAAGTTGATGAAGAGGGTGAGAAGACAATCTAACATGAAACTAAAAGATATTCAAGATGTTGTACATGAGAAGTTTATACTAAACATAACTCCAGGAAAAGCCAGTAGGGCTAGGGAGAAGGCAAGAGAATATGTTGATGGGGCTTATACACAATAATACAATCAACTTTGGGAGTATTGTGAAGAGTTAGGGAGGGCTAGCCTTGGCAGTACCATAGTTATGAAGGTACACACCTTTAATGAAGGTGATTTAGCTACTGAGATGGACTTGGTATGTGGGGTTCCTTATTTTGAGAGGTTTTACATATGCCTGGAGAGTTGCAAGAAAGAGTTTATGATTGGATGCAGGCCAATAATTGGTTTGGATGCCTGCCACTTGAAGACTAAGTTAAGTGGGCAATTAATCACATTAGTTTCTAGAAACCCTAATGAAGAGTACTTCCCACTTGTATATACTATAGTGGAGGCTGAAACTAAAGACTTTTGGACATGGTTCATAAATTTGCTACTTGCAGACATAGGTCAGAACATAAGATAGACATTTATATCAGACCAGCAGAAGGTATGTATGTTTATTACCATATCTGCATGCATTACTATATTGGATGTATAGAGTTACTAACACCACAATTGTTGTTGTACTCATAGGGGTTGGTGTAGGCCTTCATTGATAATTGACCACAATATGAGCATAGGATCTGCTATAGACACCTCTATAATAATCTTAGGAAGAACCATCTTGATGTTCTAATTAGAGAGTTGTTTTGGAAAGTAGCCAAAGCTACTTATAAAGCTAAGTTTGATAGGCTGATGGATGAACTGAAGGGAATTGATGAGGATGCTCACACTTGGTTGCAAGATCATTCAACCACCATATGGGCCAGACACATGTTCAGTGAGGATGGGTTGAGTGATACAATACTGAACAACATGTGTGAGAGTTTTAACAGCAGGATTCTGAAGTTTAGATCTAAGCTTATGATTACTATGGTATGAATCTAAGCCTTTGAGTAACAGTTAGTCAGATACATTGTTTGATTAACATCTTGTGTGTGATTGCAGCTGGAGTCCATTAGGTTATATCTTATGATCAGGTTTCAAGAAAATAGAAAAAAGATCATGAAAGTGGAATCAAAGATATGCCCTAAAGTGCTTAAGAGGTTGCATAGGGAAAAGATTGCAAGCAGCAGGTGGCTTGCTTGTTGGGCAAGTCATACACAGTTTGAGATTAAAAATGGACTGCAAAGCTTCACTGTGAACTTGGAAAAAAAACATTGTAGTTGCAGGAAATGGGATACAACTGGCATACCATGTGCCCATGCAGTTTCTTGCATATTCTTCAATAGGCAAGATGCTGAGCAGTATGTGCACAAGTGTTTTCATGTCTCCACATATAAGGCCTTTATAAGCTAGTAATTACACCTATCAATGGCCAGAATATGTGGAGACCTAGTGGTGTCCAACCTATTCAACCTCTTATCAAAAGAAAACCACCTGGCAGGCCCAAGAAGAAGAAAGCAAGGAAGGCTAGTGAACCAGTAGGTATGAGAGTTGGTATCTCCAAACAGTGTAAGACTTGTGGTAAAATAGGACACAATAAAAGAAGTTGCAAATGTGAGATTGGAGGAAACTCTTCCCTACTAGGCGCCATAAACAGAACCAGTGCAGCCAATAAGGTAACATTCTACCTTATCTGTCAAGTAAATGTGTAAGAGTTTTTACATATTACATGTCAATAAATGTGGATTTCTTGTTTGTAGACCAGCAGATGTAGAAACTATTCCAACATCAATCAGCCAACAAGACAAGCTCAAGCTCAAGCTCAAGCTCAACCAAGCTCAGCCACCCAATTTGCACCACCTTAGCCATCTGTATAATCCCAGTCCACCATGCACACCATCACTCTTGGTGCACCAACTCAGCCATGGACAAGCTCTCCTAGTCCATTGCCATCATTCCAGTCCAGCATGCACACCTTCAGTCCTTGTACATTTCCTCAGCTATGGACAAGCTCTTCCAGGCCATGTGTAACATACCAAACTAGCATGCGCTTCTCATCCAGTCCAAGTGCACCATACCAGACCAGCATGCACTTCTCATCCAGCCTAAGTGCATTATACCAGTATAGCATGCATAACTCTGCCACACCTTTTCCACCACCCCAGTCCAGCATGCACAGCTCCAGTCCAGGTGCACACCAGACCCCCACAGGATCATCCAATCTAGTTCAATCAAACTCCAATCCAATTGCACCACCCAACTGTCCAATTCCAAGACTGAGGAGGAAAAGGAGGGTCACATCAGAGACCCTGAATGCTTCCAAGAATGTATCTAGATACATAGGGGCTATCAAGTTTGCTGGGAGTCAGTCATCAACGAATGCTTCAAGAAAAAATGAATAGCTTGTTGTTTTACATCTTTTGATGAATGGCTTGTGTTTTGTATAATTATAGTCAAGCCCTTATTTTGTATAATTGGTATTAGTTAAACAATGCCCTGCTGTTTAGGTTAAGATTGGCAGTTGAACAATGCCTTTTTGTTTGGGTTAAGATTGGCAGTTGAACAATGCCCTTTTGTTATTTAAACATACTTTTGCTTTTTTTAATGATAACTATGAAGATGTTTGGGTTAAGTTTGGTAGTATGTTAATTAAAATGTTTGGATTTCAAGATTGAGTTTGTTGTTTCCTTCTGTCTTGTTTTATATGTGTAGTATAGTGTTTTCTTGGAATATGTTATCTGTTAATACCAGTTTCATTTGTTGCATGTATTTGGAAATCTGCTACTTGGTTCAACAGGGACATTTCCAATCCACACATCCACACATCCACACATTGAATGAGAAAGGTATTCATTTATTTCTCAATAAAAAGAGTACAAAATAAGCAACAGGTGTGTCATTGTTAATAAGTAATCCTACCAAAATAAAGCACACTGCCAACTCTTCATACATAAACATTGCAACCCTCCATATACATACACTGCAACCCTACATGCCCTACAAAGCATAGCAACCCACACAAGTTATTTCCACCTCCCACCTAAGCAAACATAGAACTGCAAATATCACCACTAACAATGCCACAACTACAACTAAAAACTTCTCTCTTCTTGCAGTCTGCAAACTCAGCCTCAAGTTTGATGATCCTTTGCCTTTGCTGTGGGATAAGTACCTTACCACGTTCACATATCTCACCATCACGCCATTGGAAGAACCTACACTTTCACCCCACCTAAAACACAGATAATGCTCCGAAAAATGAAAAATGGAAATCCATAAACTATTGTAGCAACAATTTGAAACAACATACTGAAATTAACTAAAACCTACTCAAACAATTTACTAAAATTGACATGCCCAATAGTTTGGATAACAATAGAACCTTCTTCCAGGGTTGTCTTCAGTCCACGCCACAACTAGGACAAGTTTTTTATTACAGTTGCACGTCATTGGTGCTCTCCTCCTCACACTGGAACTTGTTGAACAACTTGCTTCCATTGGGCTTCAAAGATTGTTTGTTTTGATCGTGGTTTGGGGAGATGAGGATTAGCTATGTGGGTGGAGGTCGAAGCTCGAATTTTGGGAGTTTAGGATTTCTGGTACTGATTTGGGGGGATTTGGGTTTCTAGTACTGATTTGTGGTTGTAGTGAGGGTCACGTGTGAATATAGGGGTAGGAAATCCATGTGGCATGGGTGACGAGAGCCACGGTGTATTTTTATTAATATTTTAATTAGTCCGTTCGCCACGTCAACTATTTCCGTCTGTTGGCTGACGGAAAGGATTAAAATAACAAGCGTTAATTAGATTAAGGACTAAAAATGGTAAAATAGAAATGTAGAGACCAAAATAGAAATGACCCCAAAATGTAGGGACGAAAAGAGCATTTACGCCTAAAGAAAAGTGAGGAACAAACTACCAAAATATCTAATAGAGCATGATATAGAGAAACCACATTGGTGCTAATCTTAAAAAGGTTTACATAATAATGTTGCTAATTTTGCAGTGTGAATGATTAGCTAGTTATTTAACATAAATCTAGCCATTCATTTCACCAGAACATTATCTATATGAAATAGACATCATTCATGTGTAAATAGAGAATTAATTTTTTGGAGGAGTATTGGCAAACTTCCAGTGAAAATGATCCATGTTTTGAAAGCTTATACCACCAGTTACCACCTCTTCTATTGTTACAATATCAGATATCTCCTTGAGGTCTTCTTCTGTAAGTTTCACCTTCAAAGAGTCAATATTGTTCTCTAGGTTCTTGATTTTAGCTGCCCCTGCAAAAGTCCAAGGCAAATGAATGAATGATATAGGAGATTTGAGTTGAATCATCACTCTTTCTCATTAAGGCGTTAATCACTTTCTTTTGCAAAGGACTAACCATCTCAAGTGACTCTTACTTACCTTTAAATGAATTTCATTTTTGTACCCTAATTTTCCTTTTATAATAACTTAATAATATGTGCATGAAAAATTGTTTAGGGAAGAATCTGTTAAGAAAAAATTTCAATATTTGATGTTTCAATGCATTATTCTTTTAAAGCCCCAACTGAATAAACATCAGCAAAGATCAAACTCTTTATGAAATAAAGCATGAAATGTAGTTCATCTAAGTCATGTCAACTATTTAACATGAAATGTCATCTATGGTATTAGCGAGGCAGATGGAAAAGCTAAATTGCTAAATATTTAAAATTTCAGGGACTTGGCTGCAAATTTTCAAATATTAGTTATGAAATTGGAGCTTGTAAATTGCAAGGACTTTTCCCTTGTAGGTATTTTTATTCAATGAACTTGAAGAATCATTGCTCAAAGAAAAATATCAATGTTGCCTGAGAAATTATGCAGACCATTTGAAAGTCTAACAAATAAATGACACAAAATATTGGTGAAATATGTATCAATAAGCTATTTGCAGCCAAAATTTCCACAACTCCTTTGCCAGCGAAAAAAAAAATCCAGGACCTAGGGGATTGAACTGAACTATTCCAATCCCAAGCTCCCTACATGCACAAAAGCACCAAGATTCAAAGAGATCGTACTCACGCTTCTGGATAAGATAATTAAAATATATCGTAATAAAGCTACACAAAGTGAACAATTTTCTTTACTGTAGCAGTCATTTAAAAAAGATAGTGTTATTAGAAACTCAAGAAAGAATAGAAGAAAAATAGGAGAGATATTTAGGTTACATGCAATCCAATTTCTCAATCAAAATTTTGACATTATCACATCAAGAACTGATAAAACATGTCCGTGGTGTATTCTTTGAAGGTTTCTTAAACGTGGAAGCACTCAAGAGACAATTTTTTAAAAGCATCATATGTGAACTGAACAAACCTGCAAAGTGGAATTATCTCCTCTTCGATATCACGAGTCCAGTCAGCGAGACCACTCCATTTGTAAAGCTGTGATGGGATGCACAACATGTGCTCTCCTTATTGAATCTGGGCAGGGTTCAGATAAAGCAATATGCTTTGATTTTTACCTCTTCTACCAGTTTCTTATGTTCACCGACCTACATTCAATAAGTTGTATCTAATGAAATTTGGCGACAAAATCCCGCCATCACTACCATGAAATAATTAATTTAGAGAGAATTTGATATTTTCAATTACAAACAATAAATAATTCAAAATGGATAAGCATTGCAGGCATGTGATTGCAAGGGCCTGAGAATCACTTACAGTTTCTTCTTTGGGTACTTTTGTCTCTACCTGATGCTAATAATGCAGATCAATGTCTTGCACATCAAGAGTCAAGACGCTTCATGCTAGCCCCACAGCATGAGTGAACATACTCAGGGCTAATGTTCAATTGTAATGAGGAAATTCTATGGATGCCAAATTTGGTGGCTATTTTAAATCTCTCTTGGCAACTGCTTCAAGGCCTGAAAGGTATAATTCTTTCAGTTAAAATCATAGAGTCTTAACATGGTCCTTAATTATTAATCAATTCGCTAATAGATAATATAGCTTGCTCATTGTATGTACAACCGACCTTATTCCCTCTGTGCAACTGTTCTGACATAAGGACCATAATATAATGGACCATTTCCCTTGTCCAATTTATCCTCAAAGGATCATTATTAGCAGGGGATTTGTAATCCTCTTTAACTAGAGCTTCAAAAATAACTGTCATTACATGAGAGAATTTATTCTAGAGGCATATGGTACAAAGAAAAAAAAAATGAAACAATAATGCAGTCTCACACTGTTTTAAAAAAAAAAATCAATAACTTCAAACCTTAATTGCAATGGGTAAATTTCATCCCATGAAAATCCCTTAACCTCAAGTAGACTCTTCATTAATTTCTTAGGACTGTTTATTCCCATATTTAGAGCCAAATTTTCCATTGAACAAGGTAAGCATATCTTTCCATGCTTGTTTCTTGAATGTATTATGGATCTTATTTCCCTTTTTAAGTTGGTCCAGAAAAAGCCTGGCAAAATATTGGTCCATGGCTGGTGTCCAATGTTTTTTTGAACACTCTTTACATGTATCTAAAAGGCTTTTGTTGCAACACCTAATCAGTAAAAATATTTTTATTCGTTAAAAACAGATTATACTTCTTGAACACTGTATTTTTATTCATTAAATATATAATTTCAATCAATCTTACTGCATCTAGTTTCTAGATACTAAATGAAGATATAAAATAAATTACAATCATTTCCTGAAAACCAACCATCAGGACCAGTCCAATCAAGTGTTAACAAAGCCAAGTGAACGATGTGCTCATTTTTTTGTGTGGGTGGGAGTAAACCTGCTTATTTCTCCTATAATCTGGACAAGTTTGCAAAGCAACAGCAACATGTCTTATCATTAGGTTCAGAATCAGCTGTAAGCACATTACTCATTCTTGTAGAAACAGATAATGGTTGACTAAGCGAGATTCGATATACAAATTTTGAAGATAGTATAGAGTCCATCTATCCCTGGATATACTCATAAGAAGAGGGGGGTGGGGGGGGGGGGGGGGTTGTTGCTTATGGCACTTTCTTGTTTTATGCATACTTTCTGGAATAAAAATAGTAGTGATAAAATAATTAAAGAACTAGATAGCAAAACGAAATCATTCACTATGCAAAACAGGTTCAATTTAAGAAAAAAACCAATAGCATTCATTCCAATGACAATGACAAATGCATCATTTCTGCTGATCCATGACAGGATGTAAAAACACACCCATATTCACTCCTTGAATGTCATCATCAAAGTCTATATCATGATTTGATAGGCTGTATCTTCCATCTGCTGTTGTATGAGCATATATGATGCACAAATCATTGAAGTTCATCAATGCTTTTTTCCCCTAGAATTGGTCCTCGGGAATCGGGATGAGCCTGCATGTATATTATGTCAAGTCACTACTCCCTGTAACACCCAAGGTAGAGATTAAATCAAAACATTAGCAAAAACTAATGCACCTTTATGTCCCAAACATGATGACTGGCAACCAGCATTTGTTTAGTATCATCCCATGAAAATCCATACTGATCAAGCGGACTCTTTACATCATTGATTTGAGTCCACAAATTAGTGTAATGACCTTCCAAGACATTTTCATTATATGGGGATCCAAAATAGGCATTGAACATGGTCAGCATATCAGTCCAGGCTTGTTGTTGAATATGTTTCCCATCCTATTCTTCCTATGCTCCTTATCTAACAAAAGATCAATACAATAGCACTCCATTGCTGGTGTCCGGTTTGTCCTTGTGTGATCGCTACTTGCAGGCGTTTGGGTGCCCATTTCTCCCCTACAACATTGGGGCTATCATTCTAGTAAGAGACCTTTACATGCTATCATAGTGTCATGCTATGCTTCTAAGATATAAACAATAAGTCAACCCAGTCCTTAGTTTTGTTGTTCTGTAGGCGTGGCAAATCCATTCAAATTCAACAAAAATATCTGAAACCCATTAAAAAGATTAGCACACCTTTTCCAATTCGTTTAACAAATTAGACTCAAACAGAAGCAAATACAATGCATATACCAATCTGAGCTAAGGTTCTACAGACTAAATGTTAGCCTTTGTTTAGTTGCTGAGAAAGCTGAAGAGAAAAGAAATAAAGATTTTGAGTCCTACATATTATAAAATTTTTGGGGGTCTCTCAGAAAATGAAAACCCAAGGATTCATTAACAAAGCATGCGCACTTTTTTCTTATCTATTGCTAAATTAAAAATTATATAATTCCAAAATAAAAATTCAAATGCAAATCAGTAATAGAAGTATGTACAATGGTGGCTCAAATTCTACATGCTAACACCCTGTTTCCCAAGAAAACCGATAGAAAAGGACGGGGGAAAATATTCAATTATATGCTGTTTGGGTTTTCATAAAAATCAAAATTCTATGACATGAAACATCCTTTTTTTTTTTTTTTTTTTAAGTTCCTTTTTCAGTTTCGGCGTTTCCTACTATTTCTCAGTAAGCAAACAGAACAACAACCTATACTCTTTTTCCTGGAAAACCCCATGGAGGCTGTTTGGATGTTTTGAGTGCCATACATTTCAATGAATAGGAATAACCTGCACCGGTTCAGGAATATATCAGCACTTTTTTGATTTTTGTAATTCAGTTGTTACAACAAGTGGAAGAGAGGTATTCAAATCCTAATTCTTCTCATAAAGGAGACCAGCTAATATCCATGAGCTATAAGGCTCTTGGAAAATATATTAGTTCTTTAAAGTTTGAAATTTGGGAAATCTTTTTCTTTGTGTTGGTCTGCAATTGCTATCATATTGGTCAATGTGTCCCATGGAGTTGTATATTCTCAGCTACATTCACTCAAGCTAGCTATATCAAGCTAATCCCACTTTGCCCATTAAATATGCTCAACTAAAAATCCAATAATTCTAGTTTAGTCAAGTAATCTTTTGAGTATGATCAATTAGATGTTGATCTTGTTGGTCTAAAACATTATATGTAGTGCGGTTTGTAAGTTAGTTTGTGTCTGTGACAGGTTTTGTTTGAATTTGTGTTTGTGAATGGTTGTAATCCATATTGTTCATGAGGCTTGTAATCAGCCAAACAAAATTAAATATTTTTGTCTTGGGTAAATGTTTTATTTTATTGTTCCACTGCCGCAAATCACAACATTTGCCTTTTCCCTTTCCTAGTCCTTTAACTTGTACAACTTAATTCTTCTTTCTTGAAAAAATTTGAGAAATCTTTTACCATGAAAAGAAACTGAAATTTGCAACAGATCAAATGACCAAATTGTAGCATTAATTCTGCTTTTTGTTTGCATTACTATGTTTTCAAATTGGGTTATTCCCCCACGTGAATAAGCCTATTAAAATAGAGAAAGAGAGATAGATAAGTGACATACTTTGGCATTCAACAATGCAAAAAACCTCAAGGGGTTGGCTTAGTGGTTTCCCAGGTCGCATGATATCCATAAGATCTTGGATTTGAAACCTCTTGCCAATACCTAGGGCTCAAGAGATTCTTTCTTGCAATAACCAGTGTGTGTGGAACGGGGGAACTGCACATGCCTAGAAGAATAGTCAGACGCTCAAAGAGATTTGGATACTATGTTTAAAAAATAAAAATAAAAATAAAAATAAAAAAGAAAAGAAAAAGAAAAAGTAAAAAGAAAAAAGCACAAGAACTCAACTCATGAAGACGAGGCAAAGGAAATGTAATGTTAGTACCATGGCATTTAATAGTGGATATGAATGGAAGTCAAAGTCATCGCTTACCAAGGGAAGATCCACTAAATACATGGTACATACCCATATCAAGCTTCTCCCCAAATAGAATCTAAATTTGAGTCCGGTCCCGCAGCTTCGAAGTTCACGAACCCGCACCCGCACATTTTGATGAGAGGAGGCAATTTTGTGCTTTCACTAGTCCAACAAGAGATTCTAAATAAAACCTTAACAAAATTCCAGGAACCTAGATTCAAGTCTTTGAATAGCTGCTGCAATGAGCTTTTAGGTATATAATAAAAGCACAGATGATCAATGCTCATTTCTTCAAAGAGTTGCACTTTGAGCTCCCGTTTGAAACCATTGATGGAAATGTGGACATCACAAACATAACTGTAAGTATTTCCCATCGGCAGATCAAAGCAAAGCAGAGAGCAAGTGATTGAAATTCTGATCCAATCCAAAATGACATGGAACCTCCACTCTGATACATGAACGGAAATGGAAACATATATCCTGGTACAACCAATTCATAGCCACATCTAGTGTCTTCAAGATCAGAATTCAAGTATTTAGTTTCATGTTTATGGAACTCAGTTAAATGTACAGAAAAGTCAGAGGAGGAGAGCCATAATCCGTCACACTCATCTTCACCAGAATTCAAGTACGCTTTTCCAAATTCAGTATACTCGGTAACATCTATTGGGAATCCTTTGAAAAACCCAAACAATTCTCCCAACTGCATGAAAATTAATAAGTTTTTAAGAAAATTGCAGTTGGTAATCAAATTTGTTTCTTCAGAGAGAGAGAGAGAGAGAGAGAGAGACCTGATTTGATAATTCACTCGATGATTGTGAATACAAGGATAAGCAGTTTAATGCATGTACTTTTGTTATGCTTCGTGGAAGCCTTGGAATTTTCTGAAGCAATTTGCACCCCTCAATATGAAGTGTATGTAAGCTGGTAAAATCGATATTTCTTTCTGGCAGGGTAACAACGTTGCTATTGTATATGTATAAATATTTCAATGTGCGGGTGCAACACGAAGTCAAAATAAAATCTACTTCTGAACGAATTTGAAAAAAGCTTAGTGTTAGTTTGATCAAGCTTGGAAATATATATCTGAAATCCTTTGGAAATATGACAGTGCCATAAAGACCAAGATCGGAAAGATGTTGCAATTCATAGATGCTACTTGGAAGATGTAACAAATGGTCAAAGGAACCGAAGAGTATGGTCTTAAGCTGACTGAGATTCCCAAATGATGGTGGCAACACACTAATACTAGTCTCTCCCATTTCTAAATACTTTAAACTTTTCATCTCTGGATGAATATTAGGGAACTTCTTAAGCTTTGAGCAGTATAAAACATTAAAATATTCAAGAGATTTCATCATGAGGCAATCTGGAAGAAGTTGAAGTTCAGAGCAACCCTTGAGGTCCAATACTACAAGCTTATCAAGACGTCCAACAGATTGATGAACCTCCACTAAATTATTACAGTCAGAAAGAACCAATTTTTTTAGGTTTGGGGTGGACATTGATAAGTCAGGTAATTTCATAATGTATTTACAAGAGCGAAAGTCCATATGTTTCAGGGTTTTGGATTGTAAGCTCTGTAACCAAAAAAAAAAAAAAAAAGGAATTCAGCTTCAACAAATTTTAAATATAGTTTTAAAATATACTATGTTATAAATATAAATGATCATTCATACCTTGAGAAGCTTGTCCAATCTAATGTTGCTTTGTGGCATCTTAAGTGCAACGATTTCGTGAGGACAATAAGTGGATGGCAAGGAAGATGAAGGATATTCATTCCAATCAAGTAACCTTAATGTGTTAGGAAGATATTCAAGATCTCCACAAATGTGTATATTGTGAACTATAAGCAACCTGAGATTCTTCATCTTAGAAAATCTAACTTTGAATTGCTTCTTTATTGGTTCAGGCGAGCACAACATTATTCCTTGAATTTCATCCGATCCCTAGTTGGACAAAGCTAAGTGAATCACATCTTACGATAGAATTGACCAAAATTATAATAGTTATTAATTTTAGACCCAAAAAAAAAATGTACTACTAAACTTGAATTTTCATCCACAAAAAAAAATAAATAAATAAATAAAATAAAAAACATTGAAGATGAAAATTCAATGCATCTACCATGTATTAAAAAAAAAAAAGGAAAAATTGATTCAAAATTACTTATACCTCATCTTCAGTTAGCACATCAACAGCATCCTTATAACGCCATATCCTACTACGTTTTTCGAGCTTTTTTGGTGATTCTTGTCGACCGATTCCCCAGCCCATTTGTTGAATTAAGCCATGCATCATCAATTTGTTAAATCGATCAACAATTATGAGACACTTATCAATAAGTTTTTTAATACCGTAAACTGGGTATAAATTGCAACCTTCTAGTATATCTACAACATAATCCTTATCAAGTCCCTTAAAGAAACATGCAATATCAAGGAAAATATCTTGTTCAGTTTTGCCCAATCCATCATAACTTCTTTTGAGTTTTTTCTGAATTTCTTTGTTAGGAATTTCTTTATATTGATCTAATGCACTTTTCCATTCACATTTAGGCCTTCCACATAAATCAGCACCCATTATTTTTAGAACTAATGGAAGACCTTCGCCATAGTGTATAAATTGGTCGGCAAGTTCCCAATAACCTTCCTTAGGTTCATTTTTATGGAAGGCGTACATACTAAAGAGTTCAAGAGCTTCCAAATTATTTAGTTCTTGAACATTGTGGGTTGAGTGACCTTTTCCAAAACTAGATAGCACTTGTTTGTCTCTTGTTGTTATAATGATTTTACTCCCATATGCAAACCAATCACATTCTCCAAGCAAATTTTCTATTTGTTCCAAATTATCCACATTATCGATAACTAAAAGAATCTTCTTACAACAAAGTCTTTTCTTTATAACATTGATTCCTCTATCTTTGTTGTCCACCTTCAAATTTCTATCCCCTAAGATCTCAAAAAGAAGTGTCTCTTGTAGTTTGATTATGCCATCATTTGTCATTGACTTTTCTTTGACGTTCTCTAGATAGCTAAATCCTTCAAAACGATCATAAATTCTGTTAAAAATAGCTTTTGCGATTATGGTCTTACCTATTCCACCAGGGCCATAGATCGCTACCATGTGAACATCATTTGACTCAATATCTAAAAGCATGGCTTTTACACGAGAATTTATTCCAACTGGATATCTAGTAACAAATAATGGCGAGCAATTGAATCTAGCATTTGAGACTTCGTTGACAATGTCTTGAATAAAATGGGATTCAGGGTAGCTGCCAAGTAAATTCAAAAGGTTCAGTTTGTGCATTAAATTTGAAGTACTATCAATGAAAGCATATGGCATGAACTAATTAATAAGTTTGATAAATATCAGCATGTTAGCACATTTTATTTTTCATTTTGGCAAGAAAATTTAGTTTTAGGCTTGCATTTGCACTTTTTTCTTTTTGGGAATATAATTTGGGTAGGCATAGTTCCTTAGGTGTATCTTGAATATACATCAATAGTTGTGGGTGATGGGATTTGAACCCTAAATGTCATCATTAAAAACATCAAGAGGTGCTAACCAATTGCGCAACAAGACTCTTGACACTATATTGAATTTAATTGTCATTAGAAAAGATAACATTTTTTTTTTTTTTTTGCTTTATTTGGTCAATTAAACCATGTATTTGAATTTTATTGAGGAAACTAATGTACTTTACCTAATTTTTGTCCAAATAGTTTTAGCCGTCTATAATGATTTGGATGGAAAATCCAGTTAGGTGATAACTTATATTTACTAGAACGAAAATTTAGAAATCATTAAGATATTTTGGGGACAAGTTTTTTAAATAAATAATAAGTGGGAGAAACTTCCATGTAATTGGTAAAATAAAGTATTGGGATAGGCTTGGGTCTAATGCAACCTGGACCCAAGTACTTTAAAATTCTTCCATTTTTACCATTGGTTGCTAACTTCCTTAGTTAAAGTAAGAAGCCAAAAGAAATAATAATAATAATAATAAATACATAATTTAGCCCCCCCCCCAAAAAAAAAAAAAAAACTAGACTAAAAAATTAGCTAAGCTGTTCTTTAACAGTAAAATTAATGAGCATAACAAGCCAGTAAAACTCATGAAAGCACTAGTTTTGTGTTTAAATCCAATGATCTAAAAAAAAAAACCATATAAATCACATAAAATTGGTGATCATAACACAACCCTCCCATTTTAATCAAAATTTAGGACGTGACATTAAAATTTTTAAAAAAATCCATTAATGATTTTTTTTAAAATTTTAAAAAAGTCATATAATTAAACCGACAAAATTGAATAAATGCCATTTATCTCATGTGTGGCTAAAATTGAAGGGGGTCTTTTTGTTAAACACATACCATTGATTGTAGTGACAACCAGACATATTAGCTGCTTCACGTAGAGCTTCTTTCCACCTTTGAATCTTCTTACTATCCTTAAATTTTCTTCATGTTTAGCTAGGGCTTCTCCAACTTTTCCCTTTTGGTTACGTACATATGATGGATTCACGTTGTAAAAAACTGGTAGCACCTCCATCTGGTCATTCTTCTTACACTCGATAATCTTGACAAGTTCATCCAAACACCAGGTGAAAAATGCATAGTTTTCAGAGAATACAATTATTGAAATCATTGAGTTTTCAATAATCTTGAGAAGTTCCTTAGAAATGTTTTCTCCCCTTTGGAGTTTATCATCAATGAAGGTATTAAAACCATTACGATCCAAAGCCTGATACAAATAACCCGTAAAACCAAGGCGAGTATCTTCACCTCTAAAACTCAAGAAGACTTCAAAGTTCTTGCATTGGTGGGTGACTCTTTTGCTGGTGAGAAGAGCCATTAGGATTTTTGAGTAGATAGTTGGGAAGAGCTGAAAGAAAGAAAGAAAGAAATATAGAGGAGATGAAAATTTGGAAGAGATCAATGAAGGTTGAGGAAACAATTAGGACGCAGATAATTTACTCTTGGACGCAAATAATACATTGACCTGGATCTTAAATATATGACTCAGGAAAGTGGCCAACAACTTCAGAATAGCGTTAGGTGTACAGTTTCTTTCAGTGAGACGAATAATTCAAATTTCAAAGTAGGAAGAATCATTTACTTTTTCAAACGAAAGTAGGAAGAGCCTTTACGTTACGATGTTCTATAGGTGGGGTTTGGATTCCGCGTTTGCTGAACGCAAACGCGTTTTCCTCCTTTTTTATTTTTTTTTTTATTTTTTTTGGAGGCCGCATTGTTTGACTTTGGGAGACAAAAAATCTGTGCATGAACAGTGCGTGTACTGTTCACACACTGTTTATGCACTGTTTATGTAATAAAAAATATTAAAAATGAATCCCACGGTACTATTCGTTTTAAATTATTTTGCTACAGTGCTTTCAATTTTCAGTTTCAGCAACAATAAGTTCAATCCAAACACACCCATTATATTTATATACCGTTGACATGAACGCACTACAATACAATGAATACATTGCAATAACTTAAGGTTGCATCCTCAAATTTGGATTTGAATTTTAAAGTGATAAGATTCGAAATACCTTAATTCTAAATTCATAAATATTGAAGTATGTATTATGGAATTTTAAAATTCTATAGGTTTAGAAATTATATCAAATTCAAAGATTTTAAGGTTTAAAAAATTTAATACATTTTTCAATTTCAAATTCTTAATCCTTTTTAAACTATTCAAACGAGGTATTTGAATTTTAATCACCCAAATTCAAATCTATATGTCTGAATCCTGCCATCCAAATACACGGTTCTAAGTAAAACCCCTCTGATCAAACGGAATATGTTAAAAGAATTTATGAAAAAAAAAAAAATAAATCGACTTGATTGTATATCAGTTTGAAGAGAAACCATGTCCTCCTTTCTTAGTAATATACGAAGCCAATTGAAGATGAGTAGTAGTAATATTTAGTGAAGTCTCCATTGAGCATGTCATTCATATACGTGTTGATGCTTTGGCAGAAAGAGACAGGAAGAGGGTTCACACTTTCACACTCTGTAGCACAAGTGCTACGATTTCGCATTTCCAAATTCCAAGAATTTTCCATTGCACATTCTGTCAAAAGGCTCAAAACAGAGAGACCCACGCGGTTTGAGAATATAAATTCCAATAATATTTAGGGTGTGTTTGTGTAGAGCAGCTGCGTTTGCATTTGTGTAGAGTGCCTTTTTTTTGGCTGGTCCATGGCACTGTTTATGGACTAGTCCAGTGATAAAAACGGTTGAATAGTAATTTTGGCAATAAAAAATATTTTGCTATAGTGTTTTCAACAATAAATTTTCAGTTTTCAGTAAAATAAGCGGTATTCAAACGTACACTAAATACTCTCCTTCAAAGTCAAACAGTAAGGTCCCACGCGTTATGATTTTTTCAAAGAATATGTTAATAAAAAAAAAAAAAAAAAAGGCTAATATATGAAAAGTTACCTTTGTTTTTTGTTTTGTTTTGTTTTTTGTTTTTTGTTTTTTGTTTTTTGTTTTTTGTTTTTTCTCACTTCCAAAGGTTAGTTTCATACAGTAAAGCAAAATTTTACTTCAACAAATCTCTACCAAATATCTTAACTTAGGGTTCATTTGAGATTTGCTTATTTTGTTAAAACTAAAAACTTTCTATTAAATGTATAGTAAATAAAGGTAAATAGTATAGTGAGATCCAAGAATAGTACCAAAAAGTGCAGTGAGACCTATGAATAATAACAAAAATAAGATGAATAATAAAATAAGCTATCAAATATAATCTATCCAAACACAACCCTAATATCACAGTAAGTATCATTTATCTTATGCGGAAAGTAGACATCTTTAGAACTATAGCGCCCATAAAATGATCCATTCTCATTTTCGAGCAAATGAGAAAGGATTCTAATCCTATGGAATACTCTTGTATCTACCAACTAATCACCACACCAATATCTGTTGATCAATTAATAGGTAGGTGCAGTGCACAAATTTTGGTAATTAATTCTATTATTTATTTTATGTGGTTGTTTAAGTTTACTTGAGTGCCTGATGCTACTTACACTTAGGGACAAAGTCAAGACTTCGGGTTAGGGGGCAGTTCCACTGCTAATCGTGTGCAACGGTTTTGACCTCTGGCGGTATCATTTATCTTATGCGGAAAGTAGTCATCTTTAAAAGTATAGCGCCAAGGGTGGAGTTGGAAATTTTGTTTGGTGAGGGCAAGTTGTGACACTAATATATCTATCAAGACAACCCCCCCCCCACACACATATATACACATACTTTTTTATTATATATACACACCCTATTTTATTTGATAAGTTATATATACCCAACCAAAAAAAAAAAAGGCTTAGTATTTTCAATCAAAATTATATTTGATGATGTTTCTCAAAAAAAAAAAAAAAAAATTATATTTGATGGCGATTTTTTATAAAATAAAATAAAATATTTTAATTTTCATTGTAAAATTATTAAAAATTTTCATTTTAAATACAAATTATCAAATTACTGGGAGCAAGTTACTGTGAGGTCACTAGGCAAAGAAAAGTATATGGATGTTTTGAAACAAAGCTCAAAACGTCATCACTGATGGCACTGGCAAGTTTGAAGGATTCTAGTGACATGTATGGATCAATTTTTCATGTGGACTAAATAAATTCATTTCAAAATAAGCCTGTATTGCACAAATAATAAACCGGATCATTTTGAGCAAATTGCAAATTATGTAGATCATCACAAAATTAATTAATTCTTAATTTTGTTTGATAGGAACTAGTTTACACTAATTACTAACTTAAAAAAAAATAGTGTTATCTGTAGGTTCATGTTATCTCAATTGATAAAGTTTTTTGTCGTTGAATGAGAAATCTAGAGTTTAAACCTCGTTTATACTAAAAATCAATTGGTTTCTTGGCTTGATGATAAAGAAAAAGCATCATGAAACAAACACCATAGATTGAAATTCTATCTTATCTTAAAAAAAGAAAGAAAAAGCTTTCATTGATTATGTCATTATGCATTATTTACTTTTACCCTTAGTTTTAGGCGTGCATGTTCATGTTCTAATGTTCTTCGGATAAGTTGAAAAAGTTTAGGGACTTGGTTTTAAGTTAATTGCGAGTCTCTCTTCGTCATTGATTATGTCATGGTAGTAATCTGCTACTAGACCACTGGTGTCTCGTGCTTTGAGGGTCTACAATTTTGCCTATAGTGATTAATTAACGTTATCTTGCAACTGCTTCTCAAAAAAAAAAAAAAAAAAACGTTATCTTGCAACTTAGAAATTTACTGAAAGTGACGTTTCATTTGTTAATGAATATATTAATTTGCCCACGTTTTGACTAAAAATTATTATAATAACAACAAAGAAGGCCTTATTTCACAAGATTAATTATAAATAAATAAATAAATAAATAAGTGAAGAACAAACTCCCAAAAAATCTAATAAAGAAAAGTGAGGAACAAACTGCCAAAATATCTAATAAAGCATGATATAGAGAAACCACATTGGTGCTAATCTCAAAAAGGTTTACATAATAATGTTGCTAATTTTGCAGTGTGAATGATCAGCCAGTTATTTAACATAAATTTGGCCATTCATTTCACCAAAACATTGTCTATATGAAATAGACATCATTCATGTGTAAATAGAGAATTAATTTTTTGGAGGAGTATTGGCAAACTTCCAGTGAAAATGATCCATGTTTTGAAAGCTTATACCACCAGCTACCACCTCTTATATTGTTACAGCATCAGATATCTCCTTGAGGTCTTCTTCTGTAAGTTTCACCTTCAAAGAGTCAATATTGTTCTTTAGGTTCTTGATCTTAATTAGTTGTCCCTGTAAAAGTCCAAGGCAAATGAACGAATAATATACGAGATTTGAGCTGAGTCATCACTCTTTCTCATTAATGCGTTAATCACTTACTTTTGCAAATGACTAACCATCTCAAGTGACTCTTCCTTATCTGTAAATGAATTTCATTTTTGTACCCTAATTTTACTTTTATAATAACTTAATAATAAGTGCATAAAAAATTGTTTAGGGAAGAATCTGTTAAGAAAAAATTCCAATATTTGATGTTTCAATGCATTATTCTTTTAAAGCCCCAACTGAATAAACATCAGCGAAGATCAAACTCTTTATGAAATAAAGCATGAAATGTAGTTCATCTAGGTCATGTCATGTTAACTATTTAACATGAAATGTCATCTATGGTATTAGCGAGGCAGATGGAAAAGCTAAATTGCTAAATATTTAAAATTTCAGGGACTTGGCTGCAAATTTTCAAATATTAGTTATGAAATTGGAGCTTGTAAATTGCAAGGACTTTTCCCTTGTAGGTATTTTTATTCAATGAACTTGAAGAATCCTTGCTCAAAGAAAAATATCAATGTTGCCTGAGAAATTATGCAGGCAATTTGAAAGTCTAACAAATAAATGACACAAAATATTGTTGAAATATGTACCAATAAGCTATTTGCAGCCAAAATTTCCACAACTCCTTTGCCAGCGAAAAAAAAAAAAAAAAAAAAAAAAACCCAGGACAAATAGGATTGAAGAGGATTGAACTGAACTATTCTAATGCCAAGATCCCTAGTGCACAAAAGCATCAAGATTCAAAGAGAGCATACTCATGCTTCTGGATAAGATAATTAAAATATATCGAAATAAAGCTACACAAAGTGAACAATTTTCTTTATTGTAGCAGTCATTTCAAAAAGATAGTGTTATTAGAAACTCAAGAAAGAACAGAAGAAAAATAGGAGAGATATTTAGGATACATGCAATCTAATTTCTCAATCAAAATTTTCACATTGTTACGTCAAGAACTGATAAAACATGTCTGTGGTGTATTCTTTGAAGGTTTCTTAAACGTGGAAGCACTCAAGAGACAAAATTTTTTAAAAGCATCATATGTGAACAGAACAAACCTGCAAAGTGGAATTATCTGCTCTTTGATATCACGAGTCTCAGTTCGTGAGACCACTCCATTTGTGAAGCTGTGATGGGATGCACAACATGTGCTCTCCTTATTGAATCTGGGCTGGGTTCAGATAAAGCAATATGCCTGATTTTTCCCTCTTCTACCAGTTTCTTATGTTCACCGACCTAAATTCAAATAAGTCGTATCTAATGAAATTTGGCAATAAAATCCCACCATCACTACCATGAAATAATAAATTTAGAGATAATTTGATATTTTCAATTTACAAACAAGAAATAATTCAAAATGGATAAGCATTACAGGCATGTGATTGTAAGGGCCTGAAAATCACTTACTGTTTCTTCTATGGGTACTTTTATGTCTACCTGATGCTAATAATGCAGATCAATGTATTGCAAATCAAGAGTCAAGACGCTTCACGCTAGCCCCACAGCATGAGTGTACATACTCAAGGCTAATGTTCAATTGTAATGAAGAAATTCTAGTTTTTGGATGCCAAATTTGGTGGCTATTTTAAATTTCTCTCTTGGCAACTGCTTCAAGGCCTGAAAGGTATAATTCTTTCAGTTAAAATCATAGAGTTTTGACATGGTCCTCAATTATTAATCAATTCACTAATAGATAACATAGCTTGCGCATTGTATGTTCAACCAACCTTATTCCCTCTGTGCAACTGTTCTGATATAAGGACCATAATATAATGGTCCATTCCCCTTGTCCAATTTATCCTCAAAGGATCATTATTAGCAGGGGACTTGTAATCCTCTTTACCTACAACTTCAAAAATAATTGTCATTACATGAGAGAATTTATTCTAGAGGCATATGGTACAAAGAAAAAAAAATGAAACAATAATGCATTTTCATACTGTTTAAAAAAAATCAATAACTTCAAACCTTAATTTCAATGGGTAAATTTCATCCCAAGAAAATCCCTTAACCTCATGCAGACTCTTCATTAATTTCTTATGATTGTTTAAATAAAATTTTTCCATATTTAGAGCCAAATTTTCCATTGAACAAGGCATGCATATATTTCCATGCTTGTCTCTTGAATGTATTACAGATCTTATTGCCTTTTTTAAGTTGGTCCAGCAAAAGCCTGACAAAATGTTGGTCCATGGCTGGTGTCCAACCTGTTTTTGAACACTCTTTACATGTTGGTACAAGGCTTTTGTTGCAATACCTAATCAGTAAAATTATTTTTATTCATTAAAAATAGAATCTACTTCTTGAACACTCTGTATTTTTATTCATTAAATATATAATTTCAATCAATCTTACTGCATCTAGTTCCTAGCTACTAAATGAAGATATAAAATAAATTACAATCACTTCCTGAAAACTAACCATCAGGACCATTCCAATCAAGTGTTCACAAAGCCAAGTGAACGATGTGCTCATTTTTTTGTGTGGGTATGAGTAAAGCTGCTTATTTCTCCTATAATCTGGACAAGTTTGTAAAGCAGCAGCAGCATGTCTTATCATTAGGTTCAGAATCAGCTGTAAGCACATTACTCATTCTTGTGGAAACAGACAATTGTTGACTGCCCAGAGATTGGCTATAAGCAAGATTCGGTATACAAATTTTGAAGATAGTAAAAGGCCATTTTTACTTCAAAAATTATTAAATTCTATGGGGTATAGAGTCCATCTATCTCTGGATATACTCATAAGAAAGAAGAGAGAGCGGGGGGGGTGTGTGTGGTGTGGGGGGGTGTTGGGTTTGTTTATGGCTCTTTCTTGTTTTATGCATACTCTTTGGAATAAAAATAGTTGTAATAAAATAATTATAGAACTAGATAGCAAAACGAAATCATTCACTACGCAAAACAGGTTTAATTTAAGAAAAAAGACCAATAGCATACCTTCCAATGACAATGACAAATGCATCATTTCTGCTGATCCATGACAGGATATAAAAACACACCCATATTCACTCCTTGAATGTCATCATCAAAGTCTATATCATGACTTGATAGGCTGTATCTTCCATCTGCTGTTGTATGTGCATATATGAAGCACAAATCATTGAAGTTCATCAATGCGTTTTTCCCCTAGAATTGTTCCTTGGGATGAGCCTGCATGTATATTATGTCAAGTCACTACTCCCTGTAACACCAAAGGTAGAGATCAAATCAAAACATTAGCAAAAACAAATGCACCTTGATGTATACATCCCAAACATGATGACTGGCAACCACCATTTGTTTAATATCATCCCATGAAAATCCATTCTGAAAGTCCAAAAATTAGTGTAATGACCTACCAAGACCTTTTCATTATATGGGGATCCAAAATAGGCACTGAACATGGTCAGCATATCAGTCCAAGCTTCTTGTTGAATATGTTGCCCATCCTACTCTTCCCATGCTCCTCATCTAACAAAAGATCAATACAATAGCACTCCATTGCTGGTGCCCAGTTTTTCCTTGTGTGATCACTACTTTCAGGCAGTTGGGTGACCATTTCTCCCCTACAACATTGGGACTATCATTCTTGTAAGAGTCCTTTACATGTTATCATAGTGTCATGCTATGCTTCCAAGATATAAACAATAAGTCAACCCAGTCCTTAGTTACAGACGTGGCAAATCCATTCAAATTCAACAAAAATATCTGAAACCCATTAAAAAGATTAGCACACCTTTTCCAATTTGTTTAACAAATTAAACTCAAACAGAAGCAAATACAATGCATATACCAATCTGAGCTAAAGTTCTACAGACTAAATGTTATTCTTTGTTTAGTTGCTGAGAAAGCTGAAGTGAAAAGAAATAAAGATTTTGAGTCCTACATATTATAAAAATTTTGGGGGTCCCTCAGAAATTGAAAACCCAAGGATTCATTAACAAAGCATGTGCACTTTTTTCTTATCTATTGCTAAATTAAAAATTATATAATTTCAAAATAAAAATTCAAATGCAAATCAGTAATAGAAGTGAAGCTAATAAAGAGGACATGTACAATGGCGGCTCAAATTCTCCATACTAACGCCCTGTTTCCCAAGAAAACCGATAGAAAAGGAAGGGGAAAATATTCAATTATATGCTGTTTGGGTTTTCATAAAAATCAAAATTCTATGACATCAAAATGAAACATCCCTTTTTTTTTTTTTTTTTTTTTTGAAGTTCCTTTTTCAGTTTCGGCGTTTCCTACTATTTCTCAGTAAGCAAACAGAACAACAACCTATACTCTTTTCCCTGGAAAACCCTGTGGAGGCTGTTTGGATGTTTTGAGTGCCATACTTTTCAATGAATAGGAATAACCGGCACCAGTTCAGGAATATATCAGCACTTTTTTTTTTTTTTTTTGAATTCAGTTGTTACGAGTGTAAGATAGGTATTCAAATCCTAATTCTTCTCATAAAAGAGACCAACTAATATCCATGAACTATAAGGCTCTTGGAAAATATATTAGTTCTTTAAAGTTTGAAATTTGGGAAATCTTTTTCTATGTGTTGGTCTGCAATTGCTATCATATTTGTCAATGTGTCCTATGGAGTTGTATATTTCCAGCTACATTCACTCAAGCTAGCTATATCAGACTAATCCCACTTTGCCCATTAAATATGCTCAACTAAAAATCCAATAATTCTAGTTTAGTCAAGTAATCTTTTAAGTATGATCAATTAGATGTTGATCTTGTTGGTCTAAAACATTATATGTAGTGAGGTTTGTAAGTTAGTTTGCATTTGTGACAGGTTTTGTTTGAATTTGTACAGCTTGAACGGTTTTAGACCCCTTAAACAACCAGATTGCGTAGCCTAGATTAATTAGCCAAGTTGTTACTTAGTCAAATTAAGCAATTCTAGATTAAAACAATCCAAACAATCATATCAAGATATAATGCAGCGGAAAATAAATAACACAAGATATGATCACCCAGGAAACCACACGGTAAAAACCTGGGGAGGATTTGACCCACCGATCCTCAAGGCTAACCTGAATTCACTATGAAAGAATTGAAGTTCGTACAAAAGGACTACAAGCTCCCCGCTCGACTTCCTAATGCTACCCACCAGTAGAACTTCCTGACACGACCACGCGCAGGCTCCGAATCCACGGACTACTTCTTTCTTGAATTCTTCAATCAGCTACAAGCTCCCCGCTTGCTTTTCTTTTAA